>NW_018165359.1:0-34365 GCF_001263595.1 Phalaenopsis equestris
CCCCACACCAAAAATAGTGCCGACAGTCCTGGGACATCCTTCTACCATATTCTTACTATGCAGCGAGTCACAATTGCCTTATGAAAGCTGGGAAAAAGTCCTTCCTTGTAAGCTTATGGACCCAGAGGTTTGTTGTAACTACATAGGAAATGGGGAGGAAAATAATATGAATATTTTTATGGATCATTCATCTCAAAATTCATAACCTATTCAGCCCCGCTTTCCTTATAGTTAACATGACAGTTTGAAAAGGATCAAGAATTTAGAGAAAGAGTTAAAAAATATTATAAATTTAATTAGAAATATTTCTGATATATTTGATCATTTGGATTAGAGGATGAAGGAACAATTCAAAAATACAGGGCACATTGAAGAAGATTCTACAAACAAATTTCCTCACTTACCTTTTTACAACTTGTACGTTTACTATCAATTCATGGGAAACATTCAAGAAGATGATAGTGAAGAAGATGTTCAAACTCATTTTAGTACGAAATTTGAAATTACATATGTGTGTTTTATGTTTATATTGGATTTCATTTACTTTTATTGTTGTACTTTGTATGTGTTATATGGAGTGTTTGATATTTAGTCTCCAACTTATTTTATATGGTGTGATTTTAACGCTGAATTAGATGTATTGGCTTGAAAATTGTTGGTTTGTAATTATGTGGATTTTTAATATAAATGTAAGTTTTGTGTTGTTTGTGAAAATAAGTTGTTATAACATTGTTTAATTATGAATATAAGTGTTTAATTAATTTAATTATAGGTTTACCTGGTTTGGTATACAATAGATTTTTAAAGAAAATAGAAATCTGAAAATTTTAGGTGTTGGCGCCAGAGGCGCCAATTTTCTGAAAACGCATATTATTACTTTTGGAGTTTGATTTATGATATTGTGAATTTATTTGGATATTATATGAATTTATTTAGATATTTCTATGGCTCGAAGAGTAAAAAAAAGTCTTCGAGAAATTATGATGTGAGATGATTTATTAATTTGAAGGTTCTGTTTAACTACAGAACTATGATGGGAACAAGAAAATTGATTCAAAAACATGCATTTTCAAACCCAGGAAGAGAGATTGAAAGATTGATAATTGCTTAGAATTGGGAGTCCTTTTGTTACTTCACAGTAATAGCCATTGTTCCTATCATTTGAGAATTTTACACCAATCTTTGGGTGACAACTAATGAGCACATTTATGTCAAAGGTAAGCATGTTGAATTTACTTGAGAAAGGATCAATGTACTTTTTAAGCTGAGGAATAAATTTCATTATGAATATACTGCATTTGTGGTTTTTGATTCTTCACTTGATGAAGTAATTGCCTATCTTACTGATAGAAGGGTAGAATGGAAGATTACGAATAATCACTAAGTCAATTTTTCCACTTTCAAGTTGAATGTTCAACTAAAGCATGACATTACTTTATTTCTACAAAATTTCTTCCAACTAGTCACCTCAGTGAAGTAACCAAGGAGAGAGTAGTACTAAATTTTTGCATCCAACAAATGAAAGCTGTTGATGTTGTGCTCTTATTGTGTATGATGCTCAAAGTATTGCTAGAAGTGAGACAACTAGTGATTTGGGTTATCCTGCCTTGATTTTAACTTTATGTGAACAATCAGGAGTAGAATTTGATAAGAATGAAAAAATGTTGCAACCACTTAAACGTATTGGAAAACCCATAGTTCATAAATTTGAATCATTTGTTGGATCTAGAAGTGGAAGTAGTGATAGAAACTCTACAACAGCTGTGGAACCATCTACTTACAGTTCTATTTCACTTGAATATATTATGAAATAGTTAATGATTCAACAATAAGATAATCTAGCGATGCAAAACAAAATAGGTGGTTTGGAATTAAGAAATGTTCACAATAATGATTATAAGCAGAGAAGAGTACAACATGACATTGCATATCGAGAGGCAACAATTAGATATCTGAGGGGTGATCATACTGTAGAGTTTCCTACAAGCCCCAGCTTCACGCCATATGTGTAAGATAACTTGGAAGAAGAGGAAGAAGAAGAAGAGTAAGAAAATGTGGAGGAAGATGATGAATGAAAATTTTTTGGGTTTTACTTATTTTTAATTGTTTTTGTTTATTTTGTTTTATTTTATTGTTGGTATGATTTGGACAATTTTTGTGTTTTGAGTGTGGAACTATTAAAATTGTTTGTCTGTATAACTGTAAACTTTAGATTTTTTTCAACATTGTTAATTTGTTTAATTTACTTTTTATCTTTTAATTTAACTTTACTTAGCAAATCCTTTCATATATTACGTTTCATTTAATGCTTTAAAGCTTGTACTTTTTAAATTAGCACCTCCATGTGTTTGAGCCAAGGTTCATTTTAAGAATCCTCTACAGGTTAGTTTTATTTTATGCATTTACTATTTTTTTTCACCTACAAATTTTTGTAATACATGCTATACTTATTATTTAAAATCTAAGTTTGGGGAAAAGAAAATTTTATTTAAAAGAATTAAACTAAATTTTATTTGTCCTTAATTAACAATATTTTAAAAGTTTATTTAGCATGTCATTGGATATCAGAGTTTAACTTTAAATAACTATATATTTTTTTGTAAATATTATTGTAAATTTAACAAAAAAATATTTAATAATGGTGAAAAATTCTAGAGTTACGACATTTATTATGAAAGAATAAGACTATGTTTTTCTATTTAAAGTAAAGGAAAGTGTATTTGTGAAGTACTAAAAATTTTAGAGTTTCATATAAGAAGAAAAGAATGAGACTTTATGAAAAATTTTCAAAGCTATTACAAATGAAGGAAGGTAAGAAATTTAAACTTCAGGAAGGGGATGGTGAAGTTCAAAACTATTAAAGGCTATCCAGATATAGTAATCCTCATGTGAAAGAAAAAGAAAATGAAAAGAAAAGAAGTGATTGAATATGATCCCAAATAAAAGAAATAAAGATAAACAAAAAGAAAAAGAAAAGAAAAAGGAAAAGAAAAGGAAAATATGTGAGGAGAAGCGTGAGGAGATGCCTAATAAAAAATTGGCTTCATTTGAATCAACATGAGGAAAAAGTCTTTATTACATTTTCTAAAATTGTATTTGAGTATTAGAATCCTTTTTAATAATGTTTTCATGAAATTCATTTTCATATGGACGTTATAAGTATCTTTGTTATTCCAAATTACAATTTTTCTTGAAATGAATGGAGATTCAAAAACCCTGGACTTGATTATTAAGTGTTGTAGTTTTAACCTAAGTTATTAATTTTTTTTAAGTTTTACTAAAATATTTATTTAAAATTATTATAGAAGTTTATAAGTTATTCTCTACCATAAGTGAAATTTTAATGAAGTAAAAGAGTCACTAAAGGACAAAAAATATTTAAGTTTAGAGGATTTTGATACACCAAAAAAATGTTCAATTTTATGTATACATTTTATTCTTAAATTTTGAGATATTGCACTTTAAAGAATGATATTTTTATGTTTTGTTGCAGGTAAATTGATTCTAGGCATTTGGATCAAAAAGGAGCAAAAGGGAGGAAATTTGGAGCCAAAATGAAGCTTTTCAACATCCTAGCACCTCAAGCGCCAAGACTGGTGCTAGAGGCACAATTATATAGAGAGATGGCACCAAAGGCACTAGAAACTGGTGCCAGAGGCTCCATTTTAAAAAGAAGTGGTGCAGAATTCAAAGAACAGTGTAGGACTTCAATACATTAGCGCCAGAGGTATCAGATATGAATTAAGACAGAGTAAGGAAATTATTGATTATTATTAAGCATTTATAGAGGGCTCCAATCAATTTAAACACCCCATGGAGTGATTTAATGCATCTAGACACTTTGGAAAGGCTCTTAAATGAAGAGATATGAATCTTGGATGAAGGGACTTATTTCTTGATTTGAAGAAGTTTTCCTTTTGGGAAAAAGGAGGGAATTTTGAAGTCTTTTTGGAAGGAAGGTTGGCCCTAATTAAAAGAAGAGAGTCTAAAGAGTCAAGGAAGTAGGGGACTGAGAGGTTTGGAAGAGGAGAAGTGTAGGGTGACATCAAAGAGAGTTGTGGAGAAGACATTACAAAAGTTGCACAAGCTCAAAGGCCCTGTTTGGGATCACATTCTATGCTCTCTTTTTTTATTTTTTAACACAAAAAATAGAAAACAAACCTAAAAATAGTGTTTCGGTATTAATTTTTTCATTTTTTTTTAAATTTTATTTTAAAACACATGAGGCTTATTTTCAAAATTAAAAACATATAATTTGTGTTTTTTTCTTGTAGAAACATATTTTTCAGACCATGACCATACGAGGCTCATGTACCCGCCAACCGCAACCCCCACTATGAGTTGCTGAACACTACCATCGCTCGATGATCCCTATTGTCAGCCCTCGCTCGCCACTCACTGCCTACCACCACTGCCCATCGCAGGCCCCTGTCATTGTCTGCCACTAGTGCCACCGCCACCAGCTGCACCTGGCACCACCAGTTACCCGACATCAGTAGTCGCTCGACCACCCATAAGGCAAAGCAAGGAAGAAGTCGTATCTGTCATGGGTGGCTAAGCTTAATACTGGAGCGTACATGGACCCAACCATTTTATATAAAGTGTAGCTACATCTAAGGTAGAGCTTAATACTGGAGCGTACATACTGACTAAGAGGAAGGCATTGTGACACCATCTGAGGTAGAGCTACAACACTAAGGGATATTAACACTTTCCCTTCGATCCTAACTCACATAAAAATAACCTATTTCTAGTGCATATTTTATATTCCTTTTATGTACATTTTTTATCATCTTGCACTTTAAAGGAAGGTATTTTGCTTGTTTCTGGTTTCAGGTACATGGAATGTAAATTTAAAGAAAATGAAGAGAAAATGGAGTAAAAATTTAAGATTTTTGTGTGGCCCTACAGCGCCACCCCTTGGCTCCATGGCTCCATATACAAGCGAGATGAGCACTATAGTGCCCCAAACTAGTGTTATTGCTCTAGTAATTACCTTTCTAGAAGATGCATTGAACTTAGCCGAATTTTGGAGGGGTGTTTAAATCAAATCTTGGTTTTTTTTTTTTTCTATTTTCTATTTAATGAGAAGGAGTTGGCTGAATTTAAGGACCTTTTTGAGCCTCAAAACTTTTACTGGGCGGCAATAGCTAGTTTGGGTATTCATATTTTGTGTTCAAGTGTATGCGTGAGTGTGTTTTAGTGTGAAAAATTTTGGAGATTAGTCAAAGGAAACTCCAGAAGTTTACTTCGGGAGAAGAAATAAGGTCCTTTGTATTTGTGCTTAAGTTTTTGTTGTAAGACTTGGATTTCAATGCAAATCTTTTATTTTGGTTTAATCTCCGTGAATTTTGAGTAGTTTCCTTTCTTACTCCTTGCATATGGGACATAATCTCGTGGGATGAGAATAATTTAAAGATTTCTTTTTACTCTTAAAAATTATGATAATATTTTCACTAAATCTTCATTTACTTTACAAACTGGCCTTTAAAATCCTTTAAGAAACATAATGACCTAAGAGGGTTATGATTTCACCCAACTAGTGGATACCACACTTCATTCTAGGCAGAGCTATTGCGATCACCTAAGGGGGAGTGCAAATAAATAAAGAGATAAGTTTTGATGAGCATAAAATTTGTTAGTTCTACAGTGACAGGCTACATTATTATCAATTTGGCTTTAGGATTAGTACCTTCTCGTTGGTTCGGCCATCATAGTGGCATAAGCTTAAGGGCATCTAGATGTGAGAGGCTAGATAGTTTGATGCGGAAGTGAGATCTTTAGGAATTGACCTTAAGTTAGCTAATGTTCTATGGTAGCACCGGGAGGGGCTAAAGCATAAGGTATGCTTATATTTGACACCATACATCAATTTTCTCTTAAATCACTTGAATCCTACATGGATTAAAATCTGTTTGCAAGGGGAAAGGTTTTCCATATTATCCAAAGTAGTTGCTATATTTTATTAAGTTGTTAACTTTATTTGTTACATTCTTTTTTACTTTTAATAGTAATGTTTAGTAAGCATATCATTTTATACCTCTTACCTATTTAATTTGCAATTTAAATAGAAATTTTGTAAGTTGATTTTAAGAGTTACCGCTTTCCATGTGGGGTCGATATTGGGATTTTTTAGGAAATCTTATACTACTTGAAACGAAATATATACTTTTGTAGTACAGCTAGTGTGAAAATTCTTTATAAATTATTACATTTGCTTACACTAGCTGCTAGATATAATTTGAGACATATTTTCTTGCAAAACTTTAGAGATTAAAAATACACGTAATTGTAAGTCGGGTCATATTTTGGTGATGTTCTTGGGGATTGTAAACTGACTTTTTGACTTACAATTTTATTTGAATTGTAATTTAAAAGAAAAACAAAATTTTGAAAAATTAGAAAAATTAAAAAAAAAAATAAAATTCAAACATATATATTTTCATTTTTGGTGTGCTATTTTATTTTCTGCAATTTTTACATTGTTTAAGAGTAGTTTTGGATCTAAAACATTAGTGCCTTACGATTCTGAATTGGAACGAATTATTAAAAAAATTTGAAAATAAGGAAGACTTTATAATTCTTAAGAAATGGCTAACTTATCGCAAAATAATATTAAAATTCAAACTGCAAAAAACGAACATCATAATTACAAAAAACTTTAAGGTATTATGTGAAACCTACAATATATTACATTCATTTAAGCATTCAAAAACCTGCTATTGAGTCTAAATCAATTGAACTTAAACCTTCAATTATACAAATGATACAAAATAATCAGTTTGGAGGAATACCATCTGACGATCCCAGTTTACATTTAGCTAGCTTTTTAGAACTATGTGCTACATATAAATATGATGGCATATTAAATGAAGTTGTTATACTTAGAATTTTTCCTTTTTCCATCACTTAGAGAGCAAAATCTCAAGTACGTGCTTCTAGAATTGTTAGTCCATCACACATAAACATTAAAATATAAGGTGGTCACCTTTAGAGAATAGTTTTATGGCACTGTACAAGTATTATAAGGGCGCCATACTGATTAAGAGGAAGGCATTGTGACACCATCTGAGGTAGAGCTACAACACTAAGGGATATTACACATTCCCTTGGATCCTAACTCACATAAAAATAACCTATTTCTAGTGAATATTTTACAGTTTGGAGGAATACCATCCGGGGATCCCAGTTTACATTAAGCTAGCTTTTTAGAACTGTGTGCTACATTTAAACATGATGGCATATTAAATGATATTTTTATACTTAGAATATTTCTTTTTTCATTAAGGGATAAAGCTAAGATGTGACTAAATTTTTTACGACCTAGATCTTTTAGAACTTGGGGAGATTTACCTCAAATAATTTTGGCTAAGTATTTTTAGCTTTCAATAACTATAAAGCTTTGAAATGATATTACTTCTCTTACTCAGAATGAAGGAGAGTCTATATATGAAGCTTGAAACTGATCTAAAGAACTCCTTAGAAAGTGCTCTTATCATGCTTTACCAGACTACTTAATCATTCAAACTTTTTATAATGGGTTAATAGGATCCCTTAGATCTTTTAGAGATGCTGCTACTGGAGGATCATTAATTTCTAAACCCTTTGATGAAGCTTAGTATTTAATTAAATAAATGGCTACAAATAATTTTCAATTGCCTTCGAATAGGGTAAATCCTAAGAAAGTAGCTAGTATTCATGATAACGATGTTATTTCAATTATGGGATGTCAAATTGATGCATTATCTATGAAGATAGACAAAATTGGAATGAATTTTTTTCCAACTCCCCAAATGGTTGAGGAAAATTCATTAGGAAAAATGATTGATTTTCATACTTCATTGGAAACTATAAATTGTTTGGTGAGTGGAATGGAGAATATCACCCCTGATAAAGAGTGGTCCTAAAGGATATTTTTATATAGATATTTCTATTTTAGTGTTATGTGATTTAATGTGGTCTGTCTATGATATTTTTATTAAGACTTAGTGTTGTTTTTGATGTCTTTGCTGTATGAACATCTGATGAGGTCTATGGGGTTGTGTTGTATGTATTGAACGTATAATTAATATAAAAAAACCAGTTCTGTTGTGTATTGAAAAATTTACCTTATGCATTCATATTGAAATTTGTGAAATTGAAATTTTGGAATGATGAAGAACTCAATAACTATAAAAGTAGTCTTTAAAACTTGAAGAATAACCTTTCTTCATCATAGATTTCCTATTTACTTTTCAAATATAAAAAAATTTTAAAATCTGGATGGGTAAGAATGGCACTATAACGCCACCTTTGAGCATTATAGCGCTATTTATCAGGCAATGCAGGGCGCTATAGTGCCACTGCCCGACACTATAGCGCTGAACTAACCCGTGATATATTTTAAGAGCCTGGAGACACGATTTTTTCCATTTTCAACCTTGGTTCGTCTCCTTCCTCCATTTTCTTGCATTTTGCTCCCCTAAGGTTTCATTTTATGCTTGATTAACTTAGTCTTAAGCCTCCAAACTTTAGATTTATTCATCTCTGGGTAAGATCATAACCTTGGCTTTGAAAAATTTTGATTTGACAATATATTTCATCCACAGTGTGGATTTGACCGAGAATTTTAAAACTTGGTGAATATAGTGTGAAATCCTTGGTTGAATGATTATTTATGTTTAGATTATGCTTTTAGCAGCCTTTTGAATTTGAGTTTGTGATTTTTGGAACCTATTTTGAAAATTTTTAGATTAATCATTACTCCTAAAATAAGAGAGGTAAGGAAAAAGCAACTTTTGATTCTGATAAGTTTGTTAGTGCAAGGGCACAGGATAGGTACGCTAATCTGCAATCTAAAAAATTGATTGCAGGACACAATTATTTACATCCTCAAAGAGCAATTGAGTTCTTTATTGCAAACCAAAAGTGGGAAAACTTTTGTTACTTCACTACTGTATTTGTAATTTCAGTTGTTCAAGAGTTCTATGAAAATCGTACAGAAGAATCTCGTGATTTGGTTTGTGTACGAGGGCAATATGTGGATATCAGTTCTATTTGTATTACCCACATATACATGCTGCATAGTGTTCCAATCTAATTCTTTTCTAAGTTCCATCCTACTAACGAGGAATTGGATGAGATTATGGGTTTTTAAATAGTTGAACATGGAGTCTGGAAGATTAAAAATGCGCGATTGATGAACTTCTCTTTATCAAAACATAATGTTCATTCTCCAGCATGGCACTACTTCATATCCAGTAGATTATTGCCTACCAACCATTTCAGTCTGGTAACCCATGAGAGAGCCTCTTTAAACTACTATATTTAGATGAAGAAACCTATTGACATTGGATCTCTTAATTATATAAACATGCTTGTTTCCTTGAGAGGAAAAACTACATGAGGTTTGGGCTAACCTACTCTTATTGCTACCTTGTGTACTGAATCTGGTGTTAAGTACGAGACTTGGGAAGAAACTTTACCATCACATAAAGTCATTATAAGAACAAACTTGGAAAAATATGAGAGACTTTTTTGGACTAGACATAGGACTGAAGTAACAAACCTTCTACTTCAGCTTCTACTTCTACTTCTGCTGCTACTCCTAAACCATCTGCTTCTAATACTATTTTTCTAAATTCTATTATGAAACATGATGATTCAGTAAGGAGATATCATAACTCCATATAATCAAGTAAAAGGCATTGAATCTCACTTGCACCATAGTAATAATATTATGTTGAGCAAAGTTGAGTATGATTTTGCCTATAATGAGGCTATGATGAGATAATTGGGGGGTGATCATTCTGTCAAATTTTCTACTCACCCCATTTTCACACCATATTGGCCTTCTGAGATGGATGAGGATATAGATTTGGGAGATGGTGATGATGATGATGGTGTTGATGATGATGATGGTGATGATGAAAATGTTAATCTGTAGTGTGTTGTTTTCTTTCTTTCCTATGGTGTGTTTGAATATTTGAACTTGATTGTGTTAATGATTAGTTGTATTTGTGTTGGAGTGTGCTTGTATTTAGTTTCTTTAATTAATTGTTTCTATTGAATTGTTAGTTCTACTTTTTATTTTTTTCTTAAATTTAAATGCAAAAGTAGTATTTATTTTATGTTTTTATAGTTAAGCATGTTAATCTTGTGTTTACTACTACTCAGTACTTGTCTTTACTACTTGTACCTGCACTAACTTCCCTATTTTAAATCTAATAATTTTTCTTTTTCTTTATGAGCATTCCTGTTTTAAATCAGTTTAAAAGTTTAAGTTTGGGGGAAAGGAGAAAAATCTTTATAAACTGAACTTTATTTGTCCTTAGGAAATTATATTTTTTAAAATTTCTTTTAAAATAACTTGTGGTATGTAGAGTTAACTTTAGAAAACTATATTTTTGATTTTATGAATGTTCTAGAAAACCTAAGTGAAATTTTTTAATAATGAAGTTTAATTCTAGAATTAAGATATTTAGTATTAAGGCTTTGGAGTGTGATTTTGCTATTTAAATGATAAAAAAATTTATATTTGGAAATATTAAGGATCTTAGATTTATACTTGAAATGAAAAAAATTGAGAATTTATGACAAATCTTTAAAGCTCATTCACATTTTTTAAAGTAAAGAAATGTGAGATGGTTTTATCTTTAAGAGAAGGATAGAGGAGTTCAAAATCCTTAAAGGCTATCCAAATATTGTAATTCTCACATCACATAAAAAAAGAGAGAAAATAAAAAGAGAAATGATTGAAAATGATCCTAAAAGAAAAAGAAAAAGAAAAGAAAAAAGATAAAATATGTGAGGAGAAGCTTGCGGAGATGCCTAATCAAAAGTTGGCTCGACTTGAATCATCTTAAGGAAAGAAACTTAGTTACATTTCTAACAAAGACTTATAAGTATTAGCACCTTTAATAATAAAGTTTGCATGACATTCTTTTTTTAGTAATTCTTCTAAGTATCTTAAGTATGATAAATTGTAGTTAACTTCAAAATAAATAAAAAATCAGAACTTTTAAACTTGACTGCTAAATATTCATACATTTTAGTTTTTAACCAGAGTTGTTAAAAATTTTTCTGAAAGTTTCACTATAGCAGTTATAAAGAAGAAATTATCAAAGTCTTTAAGTTAAATTGGCCACCATATGTTATAAATTTTTTATAGTACAAGGAGTTATTTGAGGACAAGTAACTTTTAAGTTTGAGGGAATTGATCCACCTAAAAATAACATGTTTTTAGTGCATATTTTATAAGCCTTTTATGTACATTTTTTATGGTATTACACTGTAAAGGAAGATATTTTGCATGTTACATGGAATAGACATTTAGAGAATGAGGAAAAATGGAGCAAAAATTGACGATTTTTATGTGGCGCTATAACGCCACCCCTTGGCGTCATGATGCCATATACGAGCGTTATGGGCGATATAGTGCCCCAGGCTGGCGCTATTGCGCCAGTAAATATAATTCTAAAAGATCAATTGAATTTGGTCAAATTTTGGAGGAGTTTTTGAAGCAGCCCTTGGTAATTTTCTATTTTACATTTAATGAGAAGGATTTGGACAAATTTGGGGACCTTTCGGAGCCTCAAAACTTCAATTGAGCGGCAATAGCTAGTTAGGGTTTTCATATTTTGAATTCAAGTGTAAGTGTGAGTATGTTTTAGCATGAAAAAGTTTAAAGATTTCTTAAAGGAAACTCCAAAAGTTTACTTGAAGATAAGACATAAGGTATTTTGTATTTGTGTTTAAGTTTTTGTAGCAAGGCTTGGATTCCAAAGCAAATTTTTATTTTTGTTTAATCTCCATGAATTCTTAGTAGGTCTTTTCTTTCTCCTTGCATATGGGACTTAATCTTTTGGGATTAGAATGATTTAAAAATTTCTTTTTACTCTTAAAATTTGTGATGTTATTTTCACCAAATCTTCATTTACTTAACAAAATGGCCACTTGTAAGGTTAAAATCAGTTGAAAAATTTAATGACCTTGAAGGGCTATGACTTCAGCCAACCAGTGGATACCACACTTCATTCTAGGCAGAGCCATTGTGATCACCTGAGGGGGAGTCCAAATAATAGGTAGATAATTTTTTATGGGCATAAAATAAGTTAGTTTTAGAGTGAAAGAGTAGATTCTTATCAATTTAGCTTAAGGTTTAGTACCGTGATGCTGAGATTTGACCATCTTGGTAGCATATGCTTAAGGGCATCTTGAGGTGAGAGGCTAGATAGTTCTGATGCGGAATCGAGATGACAAGAAATTAGCCTTCAGTTAGCCAATGTTCTTTGCTAGCACTTGAAGGGGGTAAAGGATAAGGTATGCTTAAATTAGTTACAATACATTATTTTTTTCTTAAATCACTTGAATCCAATATAGATTAAAATCTCTTTGCAAGGGGAATAGTTTTCCATAATATCCAAAATCATTGCTATATTTTATTAAGCTATTACTTTAATTTCTTACTTTTAATAACTACCTAATAGTACTTTTTGGTAAGCATATCATTTTAGACCTCTTATCTATTTAATTTGTAATTTAAATAGAAATTTTGTAAGTTGAATTTAAAAGTTACTGCTTTCTTCATGAGATCAATGCTGGGTTTTTTGAAGAAAATTTTATATTACTTGAAATAATTTGTATACTTTCGTAGTACCCCTAATGTGAAAATTCATTATAAGTCATTACATTTGTTCACACTAGCCGCAAGATATAATTTGAGACTTTTTTCTCCCAAAAATTTGGAGATTAAAAAACAAATATTTGCAAGCTGGGCCAACCTCTTAGGAAAATGTAATGGGAGAGGGGTAGTTCCTACGTTAGAGGTTTTCTTAAGGTATAAAAACCTAGAACTATCTCTTGACAACAGAAACCTCTATGGCACGGAAAAAGATTTGAAGGTTTGGAAAGAACTAAGATACTCAGAATCTGAGTGTTGAGGTTTATCACAATATTATTATGCTCCATTGCAAGCAAAGTCCATAAAGTAAAAGATAAAAATGTCAATGAACTTCAACTTCCAAGGAGAGTACGACTGAAGAAGAGGTAACTAAGAGAAGGAGAAAATTCCAAGAGAAGGGATAAGGTCCAAAAGTTGGAACCAAAAATCAATCCGATGGGAGGGCTTATATAATCCTCAATTTAGAGGCGGTTCCATGTCACATATGATTGTGGCACTATTCTGTAATATAAGTAATGCCATCGTAGCACCACAACTAACTAGGAATAAAGGGTTAGAGTGAGCAATGATTACATGTTGTACCCAATAGCTTCTAAGAAAAATGAAAAAGAAAATCCAATATCCCATGCTAGCAAGCCAGGTAGAATAGCTAGTTTTATCTTTTCTAGTGCCATGATATTCTCTACAAACACTGCATACTAATGACTGCAAAAAATTGTTCTCTATGTTAAGAGCTTAGCACCAAAGAACCGTAAAGGTGATGCTGAGACACCATGCCCATTAAAAAAATGATCTAAAAATACAGAGTTTAGTAGTGATGCGTTGGGAAGGCAACGTCGAGGAAATTTTAACTTAGATACCTCGAAATTAAGGCACTAAGAGTACATTGCTAAGGCACATTATGAGTAGTGTTTAGGAACCATGGAGGAAATGTTGAGATACATTTCTCAAAAATTAAAATAACATGTTTTTAGCATGAAGCTCTCTAACACCATAAGAGCAATGTCATTGATTGACAGGAGACTTAAGCTGTAACCATAAGGTCATGAAAATGAGCTCACACTCATGTTATGTAAGGGATGATGAAGGTTTATTCTTGAAATATTGAAGGTTTATTCTTGAAATATTGATTTGACTAAATAATTTTTAACACTTTTGTACCATATTCTAATAAGGTTTACAATTTTTTTGAACATTGAAGGAATTTTGTTTCAACCTTTTTTATTATTGTTGTAATCTTATTTGGACATTTTTTTTATTCTTGATTCATCATACATTAACCTTAATTCAACAATTTCCAAATCTCTTCTCATGATTTACTACATAACTTTTCTAATCTTCTATTCAAATTTTTCCAATTAAATGTAATCATAATAACATTTAATAGATGAAAGTATAGCTTTTTCAACATACATTGAACAACTTATATAGCTATAAATACGGTTTAAATTATAAAGAAACTTAGATGAAATAGAATTATTAAATTATTTGCTTACTAACTTGGCCTGCATTTATATTAAAAGTATTGTAAAAGCTATAAAGTTCATTTAATTGTCTTATGTTGTTAGTAAATCAAATAATATTTTTAAGTAATATATATAGTGAAGCCCATCTTCTAAGTCTTAATCTTCCTTAATGAAATATCTTGGTTGTGTATTCTTATAAATCCCACTTTTATGAAATTTAATTTACTTACTCTTTTTTTATATCATTTCCTAATGTCCACTCAACTCTTACTTCTTTTTTATGTGGTTTGATCCTATTTTTCTATAATGATAATGAATTATGCTTACAAAAATTTGATAATGCTACTAATGCCAAAAACCTCATACGTACAAGTGCACGTAGTAGCATAAGTAATAAATTGCAACTTAGATTATCATCCCACAATGATTGACTTGGAAAGTATTGAAGCTAGACTAGTGGAATATTATATAAATGGTAGAATCATACTAATAGAATAATCAAATCTAACTATAAGTATCAAAAAGCACCAAGACAATAAAATCAAAGGTTTATTTGAGATAATTTAGGGCAAAAAAGCTTTAGTGGTAAGATTTTACATACATTGTTTAAGCTAGTAAATGAATCAACATAAGCAGTGCTTTTTGTTAAAAGGTACTTAGGCCTAATCAAGATGGTCGCTACCTCCCTCTTGCATGACTAAGTATTCTCTTTTTGCTTGAACAACTTATCTATATTTTGGTTATACATTTAACGTGAGGAAACCATAAAAGTTTTAAAAATCACAAATAATACCACATAAATTTAATGCAATTATTTCCAACCTATGATCCATCTACTATTATACTTAGACATATGATGAGTCAATCATCCATATCTTAATTTTAGATAGAACTCAAATTTTATTAACAAGAATTTAGATAATTAGTAGTTCATTTTTTATAATGATAAAACTTGTACTATTAAGATAATAAAATTCAAACAACTTTATATGACATTGAAATTAACTAAAAAACATAATACATGCTACAAACAATCCCTAAAAAGTTGGTATTGGTTAACATCTAATAAGAAATTAATAAATAATAAAATTTTCTCAAATATTATTACAACAAGCGAAAAGCATAAAGAGGAATATTAAATCTCAGACTAGTAAAAAGTTCTCTTGTTTGATCCCTCCTCGCTCCCTAACTCAATCACCAAAGATATCCTCTAGCTTCCCCTTAATTTCTCCAAAGAAAACCCTAAGAGAAATCACTATAATCCTTGATTAGGTCAACTCTCACATGTCTTTATTATTCTCAATCATCTCTAAAATAAGTTGATTACTATTTCTTATAATTAAGGAAAGAATAATGTAAGATTTATCCAAAATTAGCTAAGTTTATTTTATTACTTATGGTCCTAAGGCATAAGGGTTAAAATTTCAATTTAATATTCTAAATTGAGTGCCTAGGGGTCTGGGATTGTCAGATGGACATCAAATTGGCATTATGACACCTAGAATTAGTGCTTTAGAACTTGTTTCTTGGTTTGATTCTTTAGGTTGGATCATCTGCACTAAACGTTCCTATAGATGCTTTTTGATGATGTTTGGGCTCCTAAGTCTAGGATTAGTACATTACGTTAGATGGTTGGAGAATCTGAATAAGTTGATTTTTTACAGCCATTGTGAATGATGCCAAGAATTGGGAACTTGCCCTTCCAACAGCTAAAGTAAACAAGCACAGTCCACCTCCACCCAAATATGCTTCCAATTGGTCTTGGATGCCAGTCTCAAAGCCCAAAAGACAACCAATAATTCAGTTTCCAAAACATCCCCAACAATGACAGGAGCATGAAAAGACCATAAATAGTTTCTTGCTTGATTCCTGAACACCCCCCACACACACACCAACCCCAGATCAGAGAAAGCTCCATCAGTGTTCACCTCGATGTAGGAATGATGAGGGGGCTTTCACTGTACCTTTAAGATCTTAGGTACTATAGTCTATTCAAGCAAGTAAGCTGAGCAGATTTTTGGGAATTTTTTGTGTTTGATAAGTTTATGTAGAAAGGAATAGCAGTTCCTAGCCACCATGCTGGTGGAAGGTGAAGTTTCCTCAAACTTTGCTAAATTCCTAGAGATCCATAGAAACCAGGCAAGTTTAAAAGGCATAGGACCACCCTTGGTATTTGTCTTGCTGTTCCAATAGGTACTAAGATGAAGCCAATGTATATTGATAGTGTTCAGAGGTAACCTCTTAAGTGTGTCCTTCCAGACATCTTGAGAGAAAGAACATGCAAAAAATAAATGAGGAATGGATTCCTCCTCGGCATGGCAAAACAAACATTTTGAGGGGCCTCTCAGTCCCTTAAACTTGAGAATGTCATCAGAGGGAAGTAACTTGTGGAAAATCCTCCAATAGATAAAAGACATAGATGGTGTTAGACTTCTGTTTCAGATGGCTTCACCCCAAGGAATAGGATTCCATCTATAAATTTTAGAATATATGTGTTTGGTAATGCTTTGTTGAAGGGAAGCCTACCACACAATTCTATTCTTCCTTTCTCTATCAAAGTGGACTTTAAATATACTTACAGTTGAATTCTGTTGTAGCAAGTCTGTCAGAATGAGAAATGACTACTTATCTCCTTCCCAGCATTCAACAACCTTGAGCTGAGGATTCATCATGCCTGTATTAGCTTTCTGCATCTCCTGAGGGCACCAATTACCCAACCAGAAATGAACATCTCTCCTAAGATCCTAAAGGTAAAGTTTTTTCAGCCAATTGTCTAATCTTCAACATTTGTTTCCACAATATAGAATCACCAAGTTTCAAAGTCAACAAGTTTGGATGAGAGCCTCTATAGTATTTCCCAATCATGTATTTAGCTCAAAGAGAATTTTGCTATCTGAAGTTGATCTATATTTTGCACATGTTTACTTGTTGAAGCTGTTGAAGGCCCTTGAAACCCAGTCCTCCAGCCATAATGGGTTTTGCCAGCTTCTGCCAACTGGCCCAATGGAGTTAATGTCTCTTGCTTGCCCATAGAAATTTATTAAAGATCCTTTCCATTTGAATCTTGGTGCTCTTTTTCATAATGGTCATCTGCAGGATGTATGAAAGAAAAGTGGTGAGTATATTGTTAAGTAAAGTAATTCTCCCCCCATTGGACAAATAAACAAGTAAGATATGGCCAAATTTGATTTATAGTGATACCTGGAGTATGTGCTAGTATTTATCTCTTGATCCACCATTCTAGAGAAATAATCCATAGCTAAGATGAAAATAGTAGGAGAAAGGGGAGAAGCATTGAATTTGCCCCAAGCTTGTCCATTAAAAAGGATTGAATGATTATTATTCTTTAACATCTTAGATATCATTTCACAAAACTCCATAGAGAAATCCCTGGCAGCAAGCACCTCCAGAATGAAGTCCCAGGAAATGGTGTCATAAGTTTTTCTAATGTCCAATTTGTATATGAGGTTTCCACCTCTGTAGGTTTTGTACAAGTACAATATAATTTCCTATGCCAGTAGAACAATATATGCTATGGATCTTCCCTTGATAAAAGCAGCTTGGTTTGGGCCAATAATCTTATGAAGGAGTGGTTGAAGTCTAGCCACCAGTACCTTGCTAATGATTTTATGGATTACAAAAATAAGGCTACTAGGTCTAAACTGATTCCAATTTCTACTATTAGCTTGTTTAGGGATCAAAACCATGTAGGAAGCAATAAAACACTGCAAAAGGTCAGCACCTTGAAAGAAACATTTTATGGCCTTGATCAGATCTATTTTATTAATTCCCAAGCTTTTTTGTAGAATTCTGCAATAAAACCTTCAGGGCCAGTAGTTTTAGAGCTTTCAATAGATTGAATTGCATTCTAAATTTCTTACTCAGTTGGTGTATCATTCAAGCAGAGGCCGTTGGTCAAATGATGCTCATTGATGAACAAATTAAGGTCAATTTGTGGTTTATCTACTGAAGTTTGTGATGATCTTCCCTTGATAAAAGCAGCTTGGTTTGGGCCAATAATCTTATGAAGGAGTGGTTGAAGTCTAGCCACCAGTACCTTGCTAATGATTTTATGGATTACAAAAATAAGGCTACTAGGTCTAAACTGATTCCAATTTCTACTATTAGCTTGTTTAGGGATCAAAACCATGCAGGAAGCAATAAAACACTGCAAAAGGTCAGCACCTTGAAAGAAACATTTTATGGCCTTGATCAGATCTATTTTATTAATTCCCAAGCTTTTTTGTAGAATTCTGCAATAAAACCTTCGGGGCCAGTAGTTTTAGAGCTTTCAATAGATTGAATTGCATTCTAAATTTCCTACTCAGTTGGTGTATCATTCAAGCAGAGGCTGTTGGTCAAATGATGCTCATTGCTGAACAAATTAAGGTCAATTTGTGGTTTATCTACTAAAGTTTGTGACGGTAATTTTGTGAAAAATTGAACAACATCTACAGCAATAGCATGGTTATCATGAATCCACTCACCACTTGAGTTATGTATGCCATGGATGGTGTTGCATTTTCCTTTTGTATTTAGTATAAGCATGGAAGAAGCTCTCATGCCAACCAATAGTAGTTAGAAGTCTTTCCTATGCCTCAATTAAAGTAGTTTCAAGCTCCTCATTTTCTAGAATAGCCACCTCAAGGTTCTTCACCTCTTTTCAGCAGCTGCCATAGTCAGGTGAACATCCCCAAAGGTCTGCCAAACCCAAGATCTAAGAGCTTTGTTAACCTTAATATGGAGAAAACAAAATTTGACCCAAGGGTCCTTCTGGATCACCCCGCACCAGTGAGCAACCACATATTCCAGAAAGATGGATGAGAAGACCACATGTTGATATATCTGAAAGGGGGGTTGCATGGGGTAGAGGAGGTGGGGTAGCAATGTTAATGAGAAGAGGTCTATGATCAGATCCTACCAGGCTCAGATGTGTCATAGAAGTATGAAGGAATTTTTGGATCCATAGTTCATTCTTCAAAAATATTCCAATAATTCCCAGATCTTGCCCCTCTTCTTGGTGAAGTTTTTCCAATGAAGCCCAAATCAAAGAGTCTAGCTAGTTGGATATTATCACAAAATTTGTTTATTTTAGATAAATTAGGTGGTCTACCACCACTTTTTTAAAGCTTCTTTAGCTATGGAGTTGAAATCACCACCTAGTAACCAGTTATCAGCCATGTTTGCACTAATACTCCTAAGTTTTGACAAAAGCTTCAATCTGGCTGACTTGTTGCAGCCTGCATAGACAAATGTTGCAAAACCAGTGTGGCCATTCATATGAAATGATAAATGTACAAATTGAGGATTATCAATCAGTACAGCCTAAGTTATCTCTTTCCTGCACAATATCCTAGTTTTATTTTTATCGTTTGAAAAATGAGTGAAACCAATGAATTTATTAATCAATTTTTGGGGGTTTTATGAACCATAGGTTCCAAAATTTGGATACACCAAAGTTGGTGTTTCCTATTAAGATGGATAAGTCTTTTAATGGAGAGGGTACTGGCTATTCTCCAGATATTCCAGCAGATGAAGTTAACCATGTGGAGAGGGTTGGGATTTGGACCTCACTCTCCCTTGTCTGGTCCTCGATGGAGACAACCTCAAAGGGGATTTAGTACTCATTAGAGATGAATCTATTTGGAGAGTTTGTAGTTCCCCATTTACGGCCTTCTTTTTTCTTGATTTTTTGTATTTGTCAGTCAATCTCCAAATCTTTATTCATATCAGTTATCATGCTAGCAAACAATTCAATTTGTTCAGATGTTGCAGTGAGACCTACCACCAAAGTTCTAATCTCTGGACTGGTGTTGGCTAACAGCTGATGTGAAGACATGGCCATTTGAGTGAGTTCAGTAGTTTCCACCATACTTTCCTTGGTTCTGAGACCAGGAGCCCCTATTGATTGTTTTACCACTAGTAGTTGAGATGGGGATGGGGCAGTGCAGACTTTCTACGATGATCTTCTCTCGGGTTATGTGTTGAACATAGGCTGGGCCAATTAGGTATGTTCAGTAGTTTCAACCAATAGCTCATTTTCTCTGATTGTAGAGACACCTTTGTCGTTTACAGGATGTGCCACCAAAGATTGTGATATTTGATGCCCCCCTCAAGAGACTCCCTTCTAATATAGTCTAGAGCTGCACCAGTAGGTTCAGTAACCATGCACATTAAAGATGGGGGTAGTTCCCCAAAAGAACCTGTGGGCTTGTTTTTATTAAGAGATTGTAGCCTGTAACATCTATCTTGCATGTGTCCAAACATCTTGCAATGAGGATAGTAGCAGGGCTTTTGCTCCATTACAATTTTATGTCAAATTCCATTCTCAGTGGTTCTCAGCCAAATTTCCTCCACCATAGGCAATGTGGTATCCCTCCCCACCAATATTCTTGCCACTGAAGGCCTTGAAAAGGTAAAATTGAGAACATCCATCTTCTGGGGTCTTCCCAAAGCTAATCCAATATTAAATAAAACTTTCTGATTAAATAAATGAAAGGGTAAGCCTGGGAGCTTGAAACAGATAGGGAAATTGGGAGGTTCTTTGCTTGCATCAAAATAAGGTGTCTATTTCAATATCTTCATTGAGATTCCCTCTAAAGTAATTGACTGTTTGACAAATATTTGTGCATAATGATACACATAAAATAAAGTGTTTTAAGACACATTTTTATATCTATTTTTGAGATAGTACGCTTGAGATAATACGCTTTAATGAGTGAGAATGTAATTCATATGATTTAGTACAAATAAATAGTGAAATAATCATTGAAGGGTGAGAGTTAGAGGACTTTAAAGTGATAGGTTAAAACCCCCAACTTGGTTTACCCAACTTGGTTTAACTTGGTTTATTATTTTAGATTATGATACGAGATGTTAGCCCCCAGGTAGAGGGAATCGACGAAACTCTAGAGTGAGAGTTGCTATCTTCCCTGCCTTGCCAGTCTTCAGAACTATTAAAACTTTAAATTAGCCAATATTCTTTATAGAATCTCTAGTAAGGGTAAAAAATGTAATTGCTCCTATTTGGCACAGCACATATTGCCTAATTTCACAATTGAATTCTTATGCTTTTTCCTGATTCATGATAAGGAAAAAGATATTTTCAAATTCAGTGTTTTTCTTTTACATAAACTCAAGTTATCTTTTTAAATTTTTATTGTTTTATAAAAATATCAAAATACCAAAACTATTTGAATTTTAATTACTGCGAATACATCTCTAGTTTATGTAATTGTCTTTTTAGAATAGAAAGTTTGTTGTTCAATAAAGCATATTACATAATTTTTCTATGGATTTGATATTCAGGTTTTAATCAAAAAGTCTTATAGTACTTGATAATGATACATATACTTACGTAGTATCCCAAAATATATAAATTGAAAAGTTATAATCTTATTTTCTTTAGGATCAAGTTTTGACTCTGTTGCAAAGTAAGGAAATATAAATGAAAATATAATCAAAGACATTGTTATAATGTTGCATATAAGTAGTTTTAGGATCAATTTTTTGGTGTCATTGTCGGGGATATTTATTGATTTAAAAGCAAAATTCAATTTTTAGAAAGTTTGATTTAAACTCTAACTATTATTATATTTTATTTTGTGTGTGTTATTTCATTTTGTTTCATGTTTGTGTATGCGTAGTTCAGGTTCTGAAAGACTAGTGCCCTACGATTCTAAATAAGAAAGAACTGTTAAGAAAATTAGAAAAATAAAAAAAAATTAAATATCTTAAAAAATTTAAAAAAATTATAGAAATGGCAGACCAAAACAATCAAAATACTGAAATTCATCAAGAGTTTAGACCTTTATGTGATTATGTCAACCCTACGGTAGATGAACTTCATTGTAGTATTCAAAAATCTACTAAAGAGGCTAATTCATTTGAGCTTAAACCTACTATTATCCAAATTTTATCAAATAATCAGTTTGGGGGATCACCAACTGAAGATCCAAATTTACATCTTGCCAATTTTCAAGAATTTTGCACTACATTTAAATATGATGGTGTATCATATGATGCCATAAGACTTAGGTTATTTCCTTTCTCACTGAGGGATAAAGCTAAGATATGGTTGAATTCGTTAGCACTTGGATCTATTTTAGCACATGGATCTATTAGAACTTGGGCTGATTTAGCACAAAAATTCCTTGCTAAACATTTTTCACCTTCAAAAACTGTAAAACTTAGAAATAATAATACATCTTTTAATCAGTTTGAAGGGGAATCTATTTATGAAGCATGGGAATGATTTAAAGAACTCTTAAGAAAGTGTTCACACCATACTATATGAGATTGGTTAATAATTCAAACTTTTTATATTGGATTTGTTGGATCTTTTTGATTTATTATCAATGTCACTGCTGGTGCTTCATTGATGTCAAACCTATTTCATGACTCTTATGCTTTAATTGAAAAAATAACTTGAAAATATAACTACAATAATTTTCAATGGCCTTCTGAGAGGGTGAATCCAAAGAAAGTAGCCAATATTCATAAATCTGATGCATTTACTATGTTAACAAATCAAAATGCTGCAATTTCAAGGAAGTTAGACCAATTTGGAATGAATTTTTCTGAACCAATTTTCATGATTGAAGAGAATTCATTAGGCTACATGATAGATTCTCAAGCATCATTAGAAACTTTGAATGTCATAAATAATGAACAGAATAACCCATATTCAAATTATTACAACCCAGGTTGGAAGAACCATCACAACTTTAACTGGAATAACACTATGGGTGGTAATAATCAACAAAGGGGGAACAACCGAGGAAACCCATAGAGAAACTAGAACAACCAAAGGAAACCCAAGAAAAAACAAAACCAACCAAGAAAATAATAATTATAGATCTACTTATCCTCTAGTTTTCAACAATAATACACAATTTAAAGAATAAGTTATCTATAGAAGAAGCGGTATTACGAATGGGAAATCAGTGACAAAGTCAAGGAGCTATAATTAGAAATATTAAGAACCAACATGGACCAATCACAAATTCATTAAGTAATAGATCTCAAGGAACACTTCCTAGTAATATTGAAACAAATCCAAAAGACCATACTACAGAGCAAGTAAAAGCCGCTCAACTTAGAAGTGGAAGAGAGTTGGAGTGGAAGAGAGTTGGAAGGTATGATTCAAAAAGAAACTGAATTAGAGAGAGAAAAAATTGAAAAATCAAAAGAGGACGCTCTAAAAGATTTTGAAAGACCTATTTCTCCACTTAAAGTTAACTTAGAAAAACCACTACCACTTAGACCTATTTCTCTACTTAAAGTTAACTCAGAAAAACCACTACCTCTTTTTCCTCAGAGACTTCATTAATAGAAGTTGGATAAGCAATTTTTAAATTTTTTGGAGATTTTAACAGAAGTTGGATAAGCAATTTTTAAAATTTTTGGAGATTTTTTAGAAGCTTACCATTAATATTCCATTTGCTGAAACCTTAGAACAAATGCCAATATATGTAAAGTTTATGAAGGATATTATTAAAAGAAAAAGAAAGTTTGAAGGTAATGAAATTGTTGCACTTAGTGAGGAGTGTAGTGCTATATTTTAGAAGAAGCTTCTTGAAAATCTTAAAGATCCTGGTAGTTTTATAATTTCACTAGCTTCTTGAAAAGCTTAAAGATCCTGGTAGTTTTATAATTCCATCTAATTTCACTTGCAATAGGAAACAAATTTTATGGGAAAGCTTTATGTGATTTAGGTGCAAGCATTAACCTTACTCCACGATCAATATTTAAGAGATTTGGATTAGGAGAAATAACCACTACTACTGTAACTCTGGAGTTAGCAAATCGTTCAATAACTTACCCTAAAGGAACTATAGAACATGTCTTAGTGAAAGTTGATCAATTTATCTTTCCTATTGATTTTATTGTGCTAGAAATGGAGGAAGATATTGAGATACCTTTCCTTTTGGGGAGACCATTCCTAGCCATGGGAAGAGCAATGATAGATGTGCAGAAAGGAGAATTAACAATGCGCCTCAATGATCAAACTATTACTTTTAACATTTGAAGATCAATGATATATCCTGCAAAAGGTAAAGATCATGAATGTTATAGAATAGATGTTATAAAATATCTGAGTGAATGTCATTTCAGAAACTAATTATGAAGAAAATTCTAAAGTAAAAGATTTGGAACATGAGCAAAAAGAGGAATTAGATCAATGTGAAGGTCTTTTTAAGGAAGATTCAAACTATTTTTAAAAAAGAATTGAAACTTTGGACATGATAGAAAAAGATAAAACATTTTTTCAATCAATAAAAAAACCTCTAGAACTTGCCTTGAAGTTACTTCCTGATCATTTAAATAATGCCTTTTTAGGAGTTTCCTCTGCTTTACCAGTTATAATTTCCTCAAAATTAACACTGGAAGAAGAAGAAAGTTTAATGAAAATTCTAAGAAATTTTAAGAAAGCCTTTGGATAGAAAATTGCTGATATTAAAAGAATCAGTCCTTCAATTTGTATGCATAGAATTCATATGGAAGAGAACTGCAAACCCAGGGTCAATACTCAAAGGAGTTTGAATCATGTTATGAAAGAAGTTGTAAAGAAAGAGATTTTAAAGTGGTTAGATGCTAAAGATATCTACCTTATTTTAAATAGTGCATGGGTTAGTCCAATTCACTGTGTTCCTAAGAAAGGAGGAGTAACTATGACTGTGAATGAAAATAATGAGTTAATACCTACTAGACAAGTTACAGGGTTGCAAATATGTATTGATTATAGAAAATTAAATCTTGTCACTGAGAAAGATCATTTTCCACTACCCTTTCTAGATCAAATGCTAGATGAACTAGCTGGGCATAAATACTTTTGTTTTATGGATGGATATACTGGTTATCACTAAATACAAATTACTCCTGAGAATCAAAAGAAACAACTTTTACCAGTCATTATGGTACTTTTGCTTTTAGAAGAATGCCCTTATGCCCTTTGGTTTAATTGGTTTAAGTAATACCCCTGCTACATTTCAAAGATGTATGATGACAATTTTTTGTGATTTAATTGAAAAAGGGATTGAAGTATTTATGGATGATTTTTTGTGTTCGTTTGATTCATGCTTAGAACATTTATCAAAAGTTCGTAAGTGCTGTGAAGAAAAAAATTTAGTCTTTAATTGGGAAAAATGCCAATTTATGGTACGATGAGGAATTGTATTAGGAAATCAAGTATCGAAAAATGGTATGGAAGTTGAATCTACTAAAATTTAAGTGATCACTAGTTTACCCTATCCAACCAATGTAAGGGAAATTAGGAGTTGTTTAGGAAATGCTAGATTCTACATGCAATATAATAAAGACTTTTCAAAGATTGTTAAGCCTTTATGCCATTTGCTGGATAAATATGTAATTATCAATGTGATGAAGAGTGCCTAAATGCTTTTGAGTTGTTAAAAGAAAAATTAGCCACTGCATCAATTATAGTTTCACCAGATTGGGGAAAACCTTTTGAATTGATGTGTGATGCTAGTGATTATGTTATTGGAGCTCTTTTAGGTTAAATATATGACAAAATTTCCAAAGTAATTTACTATGGTATTAAAACTCTTAATGAAACCCAAATTAATTATACAACAACTGAAAAGGAGTTATTAGCAATAGTATATGCCTTTGATAAATTTTGATCATATTTAATTGGAACTCATTGTGTAGTGCATACAGATCATTTTTCTATTAAGTACTTAATGAAAGAGAATGATGCTAAACCTAGACTTATAAGATGGATTCTTCTTTTACAAGAATTTGATTTTGAAATAGTAGATTGATAAGGGATTGAAAATCAAATTGCTAATCATTTGTCCAAGCTTGAATTAGAAAAACCACTCTGCTTTGAAAAAGAAATTAATGAACATTTTCGAGATGAAAAATTATTCAATATTAATGAGTGGCGTGTTCCATGGTTTGCTGACATTGTGAATTTTCTTGTTAGTGATATTATATTTATATTATACCATATGAAATGCCATATCAATAGAAGAGGAAATTTATATATGATGCTAAGACTTATTTTTGGGATGACCCATTTTTATATAAACAAGGAAGGGATCTGATTATTCGACGATGTGTACATTTAGAAGAAACTTATGAAATTATCCAAAAATGTCATAATTCTGATTTTGGGGGACATTTTGGTGTTGATAAAACAACATAGAAAATTTTACAATTTGGATTCTATTGGTCTACTATTTTTAGAGATGTTAATGCTATATCAAAACTTGTGATAGATGTCAACGAGTAGGCAATATTTCTAGAAGAAATTAGATGCCCCTCAATTATATGGAAGTTGAAATATTTGATGTTTGGGGATTAGATATGATGATACCATTTATACCATCTTTCAGAAATTTAAATATATTATTATCAATGCACTATGTATCCAAATGGATAGAAGCTGTTGCTTTACCTCGATGTAATCCTCAAAGTGTTGCAAATTTTTTTAAAAAGAACATATTTCATAGAATTGGGATGCCGAGAATTATCATAATCGATGAGGGAAGTCATTTTAGAAATGCCATAATGGAGAAGTTATCAAAGAAATATCATATAAATCATAGAATTGCTACTGCTTATCATCCTCAAACAAGTGGTTTGGTTGAATAATCCAATCAAGAAATTAAAAAAATTATGGAAAAATATGTAAATCCAACAAAAATGGATTGGTCAGTCAAACTTGACTATGCTTTATGGGCTTACAGTACTACATATAGAACTTCTATAGGAATGTTCCCATATAGGCTAATATTTGAGAAAGCTTGTCACTTACCAGTTGAAATTGAGCGTAAATCATATTGGATGATTAAAGAGTTCAATTATAATTTGAAAGATGCTGGTGAGAAAATATTATTGCAATTAAATGAGCTTGAATGGATAAGGAATGAATCTTACGAAAGTGCTAAGATTCACAAATAAAAGATGAAGAAGTGGCATCATCAAATGATTCTTACTAAAAATTTTTAGCCAGGGCAACAAGTTTTTCTATATAATGCAAGGTTAAGATTATTTCCAAGCAAACATAAGTCCAAGTGGATGAGCCCATT
Organism: Phalaenopsis equestris; assembly: GCF_001263595.1. Taxonomy (NCBI): domain Eukaryota; kingdom Viridiplantae; phylum Streptophyta; class Magnoliopsida; order Asparagales; family Orchidaceae; genus Phalaenopsis; species Phalaenopsis equestris. Next base: position 27,186 of record NW_018165359.1, read on the forward strand.
TGTTGTGATGAAAGTTTATCCTTTTGGAGCTGTGGATATTAAAGATCCTAAGACTGAGAAAATATTTAAAGTGAATGGTCATAGACTGAAACCCTATTTTGTAGGGGATCAACATAAATTTAAGAAAGGAATGATGTTGGGCCAACCAAAATAATCACTAGTTACGTCGAGCTGATGATGTTAAACCAAGCGCTTTGTGAGAGACAACCCATAGTTATCAATGTGTTTTTGTTTTGATTGTTGTGTGTGTGTGATTAAAAAAATTGAGGTAGTATTTTTGAGACTATTATGTGCTAGTATTGATTTTAAGACTTTATTTAGCAATCTAGACATTTTAGAATAAGAATTTGGACATTAAGTTGATTGGTGCAAAATCGTGCACTGGCGCTTAAGCGCTAATATTCAGCACTTAAGAACGGCTGTTAAAAACCATGTGTGAAATTAAGATTCTAAAAGCTTTAACCGCTAATTGATTTGTAAAAACATTTCAAGGCAGTTCCAAGATGTGCCTAGAAGTTATTAGAGAGATTTAGGCCTATAAATAAGTGGGTTTTGTGAAGGAATTTCACCCCAGATCATTTTCAGCCCTGAAGTCTAAGAGAGAGAGAAATTTTCATAAGATGTCTTCATGGGAGATGGATTTGAAAAATAAGGAAGAGACCATGAGGAATAGATTCATTAGTTAAAGTGCATAAGATATATATAACAGTTTCTTAGCCGTTAGTATTGAAGGAATATCGGAAAAAATCAACAAAATTGAGACTACCATGGCTTTGGTATTGGAGATTCATGCACATCTTGAGCATATTGGATGGTAATTGAAAATGCAATTTAGCCACACTAGTTATATAGAGGAAGCTGATAAGAAGATGTTTCTTAAGCAGAAATGAATTGAAGAAGATAGTATCTGAGCTCGCCACCACCGTCCGTTTTATCAACTTTATATTCCGATTCCCCTCCGTTTTATCAACTTTATATTCTGATTGCCCCCGGAGAGACTAATGAAAAACCAGAGTTTGTCCCATCAAATGAAGAATGGAAATAAGTTTGACGTCAGAGTTCGGTTGTTAGGAGTCGTGTTTATGTGTTAGTGTTTAAGTCTTGTTTTTAGTGTTTATGCTTTTATGTGTTTAATTGTGAATGTTTGTTAAGTGTTCGTGCTTAGAAAATTTTCCCATCTGAGACTTTTTGGAGTGAGAATTAAGAGTTATATGTACTTGTAATTATTTGTGAATGAATATATATATGTTAGTTGATGTGAAAATTTGTTTTATTTTTAGCCTCAAATTGAATTGAGTTAGATAGAGAATTTTGAGAGAGAGAGGAGAGTTAAAGGAGATGAAAATAGTCATTTAAGTGTTATGAGACCATTTAAGGGTGGTATACTTAAGGCAAATAGTGCATTTTACTTTAATTTAAAAATCTCAAAAATCGTGCACTGGTGCTTAAGTGCCACTTATCCGCGTTTAAGCGTCGGTTCACGAAACTGATTTGTTAACAGTTACAATTGAAAAATTAACCCGAAATCACCATTTTCACCCTCCTGTCACCTTCAACTTCTCAAAATCACAATTTTGGAGGCTAGGACAAGCTATTTTGTGGAGATTTCTTGGTGGAATTAAGAAAAATTTACTAGATTTAAATTTCTTAAGGTTAGAGCTTTACTTCTATGCAAAATGAGGAAAAATCTATGAAAATTGCATAGAAAGTGTATTTTATGCTTATAGAAGTTAAGTTTAGTAGATTAGACTTGATTTTTGAAGTTATTGTGGAATTTTTATAAAATTGTAGAATGGCACCAAGAATGAAGAGAAGTAAAAGAAAAAGCCCTTTTAATTTGAGCAAATTTGTGAGTTTGAAGGCTCAAAATAAATACAGTGATGCGTTGTAATCACGAAAGCTTAACAAAGAGTGTTGCTTTAAGATTCCAGGTGGATCTAAGGAAGATCTGATTGTTCGTCGATAGTGGGAATGATTCTGTTGTTTTTCTACTGTTGAAATTATCTCTGTTGTTAGGGAGTTCTATGCAGACCTCCCTGATGCTGAAGATGATAGAGTCATGGTTCGAGGAAAGTTGTCACCTTTTTCACTAGAGGCACTCAATTTGTTCTAACATTTGCCACTGGAAACTTTATGTTTTTTTGCAAATTATAATTGACTATTGGAAAAGGACTCGGGAAAATCACTAACGAAAGGAGAGTCAATTTTCCCTCATCAAAGTTATGTGCACCTTCGAAGGCATGACACTATTTTATTTCTACCTATCTATTACCTAAAAATCATCTCAGTGAAGTTACCAGAGAAAAAATGAAATTAAATTATTGTATCTAGGAAGGAAAGCTCATCAACATAGGAGCTTTGATATATCAGACTAGCATCAGTCATGCCACTATCATTACGACTGCAAGTCTGGGATTTGCTTCCTTAATCTTTTCTTTATGTGAGCCGGCTGGAGTTAAATATGATAGTTGGGAGGAAGTATTGTTGCCTCTAAAGCCTATTACAAAGGTGAATGTGAAGACTTATTCTAAACATCCTTTTTTTTGCTGGAGAGGAGGATTTTCAATGAGCTATGGAATAGCAAAGTCTGCTGCTTCTACCTCTGCTGCTTCAACATCTAGATCATTTACATCACGTGCTTCTACTTCTAGAGGTGGGTCTACTGTGTCCCAAGATCAATTATTATAGAGGACAATGGACAATATTAACATACTGCAGATAAGGTACAAAATTTAGAGAATTTTGCAGAACATACTGATAGGTATAATAGAAGGAATAGTGATTATGAAGAGAAATTTCACTTATGTTTGGAAGGCCTCATTAAGGGTAACCAAAGAGTGCAATTTCCTTGATATCCTAGATACCCTGACTATGAGCCTCCAGATGTCTGGAATAGCAGAGATTCTGAGAGTGATGAGTGGAGGACTGATTTATTTTATTGTTGTAATATGTGTTAGACTATGTCCTTTGGACTTGAGACTTTTAATGTGTTGTTATTTTTATGTTTGGACTTGAGACATATAATGTGATGTGTTTTTTATGTTTTGAACTTGATACATATATGTTTGTGTATTGGTTTGGACCTTGTGATGTGTGAGACTTTTATTTTGTTTAATTGTATTGTGATGTTGTGTTTTGTTAGTATTTTGTTTTAATTTATATGGTAGTAATTGTTACAGTTGTGTTGAGTATTGTGTTAGTTACTTTAGGATTGAACTTGATTGAATGTCTTTTAAAAAATTCAAAATCATCCTAACTTTTAAATCTTAAACTTGAATTTAAGAAAATGGCTACCTTATATTTTTTTTTATCTTGTTAGTGTATTTGTTTTTATGTTGAGATAGTGATATCGAAGTTAGTATGTTAGTTTGTTTTTATTTTGTACCCACTACATAGAAATCTATTGAATTTCTACATGTTAAATTAAAATGAAAATGATATAAAATTTTGATTAAAAATTAATTTTACTCTTGTTTTTAGTTTTATAGTTGTATACTTAGGATGTAAAAATTCTTTTAAGCATGTTATTTCAAAGTTTCAATCTTGCTACTGAACTTTTTAATCTTGTTAAGAGTTTAAGTTTGGGGGGGATGAAAAATATTTTCAAAACTTTAATTTTATTTGTTATTAAATGTGCTACAAGTGAATTTGATTTGAAAAGAAAAATGATCATGTATATAAAGTTATATTAGGGAAGTAAAATTTGATTTTAAAAATGAATAAGAAAATTTAGTTGAAATTTTTAGTAATGAAGAAAAACTTAAAGGTAAAAGTTTTTAGTGTAGAAAATGTTTAATTTAGTAAGAAAAATTTTATTTTTCAAATTAAAATTTTAGACTTTTTAATTTATATACATAAATTTCTTTTATTAAAATAATTTTTAAAATGATTATTATATTTTTAAGTAAAAGACTTATATCAAGACTTTACTTTAGGAAAGGAGACGTGGAATTCAAAATTATTAAAGAACTATCCAGATATAGTAATCCTTGCCTAAAAAAGAAAAATAAAAAGAAAATAAAAAGAAAAGAAAAATAAAAGAAAAGAAAAAAAAAAGAAAGAAAAGAATAAGGGAGGAGAAGCTTGAGGATTAGTGCCTAATCAAAAATTGGTTCCACATATAAACTTTTTAAAGTATAAGACTTGAGAAAATCTTAAGCTTAAAAATATAATATAGTAAGTAAAATTTTTTAAAATAGAATTTTTTAAGTAGAGATAATAAAAGAACTAAATTCTAAATTTAGAAAATCTACAATATTTCTAAATTAATTAGGAACTCATATTTTCATATTTCTTAACATTAAAAATTTTTAAAACTTTAAGTTGGTCTCAATTACTAATTATTTTTTCTAAATTGGACTACTAAATTTCTAAATCTAAATTTTAGTAACACCTAAAGAAACTCATATACATATCATACTTATTAAGTTTTTAAAGATTGAAGAGTTACTTGAGGACAACTAACATTTTAAGCTTGGGGGATTTTGATACACCTAAAATATATAGTATTTTAGACACATTTTTATACCTATTTTTGAGATATTGCGCTTTAATGGAAGGTATTTGTGTGTTTTTCTTTCAAGTAAAAGTAAAAAATGTGAAAACGTAAAAGTAAAAAAGGTGAAAACTGCTAAAAGAAGTGAAAAGGGATCAAATTTGGAGCAAAAAAGTGAAAATTGTGCTAAAGTGTTTTAGCACCTAAGCGCCAGATGCGGCGCTTATGCACCGGTGAAACAAGAAGGCCGCGCCTAAGCGTCCAAATGAATTTTCTTGAATATATATGGGTTTATGAGGTTAACACATTACATAATGATATAATTTTCCTGAAATATCTACAATCTGAGAAGTTAAAATATTAAGTATATTATCTTCATAATAATTCATCATCTCTACAACAGCTTTTGAAGATTTTTTCTATTTCCTAATCCGTTTAGCAGTTCTCTCTATTTCTGAGTCGTATAATTCATGGTCATTAGTTCCTAAACAGCACATACAAATCTAGAGACTTAACTAAAAGGATAGATATCAAGCATGTTAAATAATAAAAAATATTTTTGGTTTTTTAAGTTTTCTCTCTCTTTTAATTTTATTTAAAATAAACACACTAGATAATAACACTACAATTTCCAAATCTAAGTATTCTAAGTTCAACAAAAATCAGCCTAAAGCTCTCACTATAGCTTCCCCAGCAACAACATCAAAAAATTGACCGCAACCTCAATTACATAGTAATTTAACTTCCAAATGATGACCTAAAACTTGACGCAATTTATATTAGCGGCTAGTGTGCAAAATCAATATTTAGAATTTTTTATTAATAGTTTACACACTAGATGTACTATGCAAGTATATGTATCATTTCAAGTAATATAGGGTTTTCTTTAAATACTCCAATATCGACCCATAGAGAAGCAAGGTAAGAAAGCCCTTACATGAAATCTTAATCTACTACTATCATATTTTAGTTTAGAAGGTTGATTAAGATGATACTTTTTTAGCAACCACTCCTAATTGCAAATATTAAATGTTAATATAACAACTATTCCTAAATGAAAATATTAGTTTTAAAGATAACTTATCTAGATAAAGTGGTTTGGTGAATTATGAGATGTAAAAACTACCATTCTCAATGGCGAAGACAAAAAAAATGCGAAGGGATGAAATGCATATAATTTAATGTAGTAGTGACAAATAGAAGCATACCTATTTTTTACCCCTTCCGAGCATAAAAAGCATTGGCTAATCTAAATTTTGTGTCAGCATGTATAGTAATGTTGCATAGTTTATAGTCTCTCACTTCTAGATTACCCATTGTGCCATCTCTAAAGGACCTACGAGTGACCCTTAGTTCCATATCTATACCAAATTGATAAAAGAATCTAGCCTGTCATCATAGAAACATCAATTCTATGCCAATCAAATCTTATCTCCATATCTATTTCACTTCCCCTCATATGATCTCCATGGATCTCTCTAAAGTGAAATGTAGCTCTACTCAATTTAGAATTACGTTGCCTTCATTGGTCTTAATGCAATTACAACAGATTTTAACATTACAACAAGCCAAAATTGTAATATAAATGAAGTTCAAGTGAATACCATCAAATTTATCCAATTCTAACAAGAATTCCAGTACAAAATTTTTAAATTATGTCAATAAAGCAAAGGAGATATTAAATTATGTCTTAGTTTCAATTATGTCATCCGAGTCTTAGTCTCAATTTTTAAATTATGTCATCCGAGTCTTAGTTTCAATTACAAAAATTTTTAACATAACCTATTGCCACTTAAATTATGTCAATAAAGCAAAGGAGATATTACTCATCACATGAAAATAAAAATAATTCTATCATAAAACAAATTTTCCTACATAAGCGACTACTTCATATTAAAAGAAAAGAGTAATAAAAACTACTTACGAAACATGGATAAATCACAGCAGAAAACTTAATTTAAACCAAATAAAATATAATAAAAAGTGTTTACAATAAATATAACATAATGAAGAACACAATACTTAGCTTTTTCCTTTTGAAAGAAAGATGAAAAATCTCTCCAACAATGTCTCTTTCCAATCTATGCACCGCTAATACTTCCTTACTCATATCTCTAATATTTCCTCACCAATCTCTCTAGAAAATGTAGAAATCTACGTCTCCATAAACTCACACTAGAATCTCTCAAAAATCATTCTAAAACTCTTCCTAAAACACTCATAATTACCACTCTTGAGAGGCTCCAACCCCCTTGCTCAAAGAGAAGCCAAACACCTTTTTTTCTAAAATACACAGCCCTTCACTCCAAGAGACACATCTTCTTGCTTCAAGTGACACATCCCATGATTAAAAAGCCTTTCCAAGTGTCTGAATTCATTTAATATCATCCTGGGGTGTGCAAATTGCACAAAAGCTTCCAAAACATCCCAAAACCACCAAAACACATCTAAAACTGCCCCTAGATTATCTCTAACCCCTAGGCACCATTTTTTTGTTGTCACTAGAGCCATGGAGTCAATATTGAAAGCTTAGGCACCACCCTGTAGGCAGCTCCACCATTTCGCCCCGTTTTGCTTCATTTAATCTCCATTTCGCCTTGTTTCAGTTCTATTTTGCTCCAAATTATTAACCTACAAAATATGTATGAAAATAACCTTTTTTTAATGTGTAATTTCATTCAAAAA
>NW_018165359.1:34465-58670 GCF_001263595.1 Phalaenopsis equestris
CAAATCATAGCAAAGGAAAAGTAAATGAAAATAATTGCATAAGCAGTAAAAGGATTTAATAGAATTTTTTGCAGACAAAGAACATATGATCACTCATCTAAGTGTATAGATACACTTAGAATTCTATTAGTTTTGAGCAACTATCTATCATGTAGAAACTCCTAATAGAAATAGTTTTTAAATTATATTTCCTTAAAAGTTGCATTGCTGCCAAAACTACTTCATCATAGCCAACTTGACATTGTGTGAGCACTCAAGTTGTAAGATCACTGCTCATCCGAGTCTTAGTTTCAATTACAAAAATTTTTAACATAACCTATTGCCACTTAAATTATGTCAATAAAGCAAAGGAGATATTACTCATCACATGAAAATAAAAATAATTCTATCATAAAACAAATTTTCCTACATAAGCGACTACTTCATATTAAAAGAAAAGAGTAATAAAAACTACTTACGAAACATGGATAAATCACAGCAGAAAACTTAATTTAAACCAAATAAAATATAATAAAAAGTGTTTACAACAAATATAACATAATGAAGAACACAATACTTAGCTTTTTCCTTTTGAAAGAAAGATGAAAAATCTCTCCAACAATGTCTCTTTCCAATCTATGCACCGCTAATACTTCCTTACTCATATCTCTAATATTTCCTCACCAATCTCTCTAGAAAATGTAGAAATCTACGTCTCCATAAACTCACACTAGAATCTCTCAAAAATCCTTCTAAAACTCTTCCTAAAACACTCATAATTACCACTCTTGAGAGGCTCCAACCCCCTTGCTCAAAGAGAAGCCAAACACCTTTTTTTCTAAAATACACAGCCCTTCACTCCAAGAAACACATCTTCTTGCTTCAAGTGACACATCCCTTGATTAAAAAGCCTTTCCAAGTGTCTGAATTCATTTAATATCATCCTGGGGTGTGCAAATTGCACAAAAGCTTCCAAAACATCCCAAAACCACCAAAACACATCTAAAACTGCCCCTAGATTATCTCTAACCCCTAGGCACCATTTTTTTGTTGTCACTAGAGCCATGGAGTCAATATTGAAAGCTTAGGCACCACCCTGTAGGCAGCTCCACCATTTCGCCCCGTTTAATCTCCATTTCGCCTTGTTTCAGTTCTATTTTGCTCCAAATTATTAACCTACAAAATATGTATGAAAATAACCTTTTTTTAATGTGTAATTTCATTCAAAAATATGTGATAAATGTAAGAGAGATTAAGCATATAAGGACATATCAAGATGTGTTAGGTTAAAATTTTTTTCCTTGCTCATTTTGACTTCTAATTGCAATATTTCTGCTCCATTTTCTCCAAAAATCTATTTCTTGTACATGTAACCAAAAACATGCAAAATATGTTCCTTTGAAGTGCAATATCATAAAGAATGTACATAAAATGAACATTAAATTTATATTAAAAATAAGAAATTTTCAGGTGAATCAACATGCAAGCTTGAGCTTATAGTTTTTGAAGGGGATTAATTATGTTTTATTTTTCAAATAACCCTCAAGTTTCTATAGATTATACCTAGCTCACTACATGGCTCAAAGGACCTTTGGCATGGAAAAGGGTTATATTAAGTGAATTTAATTAATAGATTAACATATTACTCAACCATTGTTTTGAGATTCTAGGTTAGTGGATTATTGACTTCCTAACTTATATCCCAAACATTTAAATAATTCAAGTCAGTTTCATCTTCTAATGTTCAACATTTTGGATAATTTCATTTATACCCTCCTTTTCTAAAAAAAGGAGGTTAATTGGTTTTTAGCTCTTACCCTCTTGTTTCAATCACCTAAAAATGTTGCTTAGGCTCAAATATTACCCTTTAAGCTTTTAACCCATTCGAAATTTCACTTAAGGGATGAAAGCTGGAAATTACAATTTTACTGCTAAGGCTCTTATCTTCATAAATCTTCTTAAATAAATTTATATGTGCTTGAAAATTTCAAAGTCATTTGAATTAAATTTGATGAATTATGCAGTGATAAATCCTTAGGGGCAAAAGTGTAATTTTTGAAATTTATCTTTGATTAACTTTTAGGCTTAATTCAAGAAAGGGAAAAGGGCAACCTTTGATCTTACTTTGATCTTAATTAACATATTTGCATATTTGGATGCTTGAAACACAAGGGATTAATTGGTAGAAACCAATATCACCTTTCCCTAGTTGAAAGATAAATGCGTAAATTTTCTTGTTTATTAAAATTTGGAAGTCTGCCAAATTAAATGATCCTAAACTTAGGGGTATGGTGTTGGGTGTTAATAACTCATTAGTTTAATACCCCATTTTGGATGTTCAAATAGCATTCAAAAGTCTTGATGATGAATTATTATCACTTAAAATTTAATCTCTTAAAGAATGATTGAGACATTCACTAGGACCTTAAGAGCTTAGTAGTGACTTATGCTAAATCAAATTTGGTTAAATGAGGATTAGAAAAATGAATATAAATAAAAGTTGAAAACCATTAAAACACTACAAGCCCAAGCTAGAAATAAAATTGGCTAAATGTCTTAATAACACTAATCGTCTGCATCAGCGTTGCCTCGGTCCACACTTTATGTTCCAAGCTCTTGTCCAACCCCTTCTCCACCGTCCGATGGATATACACACAAATGGATGACATTCGTTCATCATCTCCATCAAACTTAAATCAACAACCGTTCACACTAAAATGCTTGGATCTCGCTTGATACTCAACCAAATCACTCATGGTTTGTTCCTATGGCTTCATCTAATCAAGACAAACACATCCATATTTTTAAATTCAAAGGAAAAATAAATTCACTTCATAATGGGTGAAGCCAAACACAATTTAAGGGTTAGTGAGCTATACATTTGACTAAGAGGAGAGGCCTTGATTGGGTTGGTTTCGAACATTTGTTGTGACATTACAAAGCTCCTCCAAGCACCAATTTGAGCCCGCATTGAGTCCAAGAAAGAGTTCGATTAGAGGGTGATTAAAGTTTGGCCTAGTTATGGGTTAGAGTGCTTAAAATGAAGGGGCTTTGATGGAAATTTTTTTTGTTTAGTCCGAGAAAGCTTTTGGAACAATTAATTTGAAACTTGGTAGAGTTTGGTAGAGTGACAGAAATGACCCTCAATTTTAAGCTCATAAGTAGAGTTAGATGGAGGGGAAAGTGGTTGGAATTGATTGGATGAACTTAAAAAGGCCGGAGAAAGCTTTTACAATAGTTTGGAAGGATATCCCTAAGACATCGGAAACACCCTCTCTTTGGTCGCGAGAGGGGTGGTTTAAATGGAGGAGGAATTTAGGCTTAATTAGTCAAGCTAGGGGGTGGAGAAGGATACTGAAGTGGAGGCTTGAGCGACGCATTTCACCAAAGGGAGTGTGCTATATTGGATGGGTAGAAATTTGGGTTTAAGCCAAGACTGACTTTCTCGATTTTGGGTTTTTCAATGACTAGGCTGATCGGCCAGGCCAGGGGAAGTGCGTAGCTGGTTCAGGGAAGGTTAGCGAAGTTTTAATGATGACAAGCTTGAGGCTAGGTGGGATAGTTGCATGCGTTAGTGGGATTAACCAAATTAGGGGATAAGTTTGCATAATTCAAGGGACCATGGTCCATGGCTCCAAAATTGGGTCCTTGGTTTTTTTATTAGCTTCTAAGGGGGCTAATCAAGGTAGGAGAAGATTAAGCTTAGTTAATTTCAAGGGGTTTTAATTAATTTGGATTCCAAGTTCAAAATTTTGTTTTGGCCTAAAAATAGGATTTGGGTTTGACTTGGGCTTGGCTTAAAAATTGATTGAAGGGTCCAATTGATCCTACGGGATGTCATGAATAATTTATGAAGTGAAATTGGGAGAATTCAGTTTAATGGAAATTTGACTTAGGGACTTGGGCTTGTATTTAGGTCAGGTTAAGGTTTGGATCTATACCTAATGAGGTTTCAAACTGATCTAAGGGAATGTTATGAAGAGTTTAGAATTCAAAATTGGGAGAACTGAATTGGTTATGGGGTTAAATTTGATATTATGGTCAAAATGGAGATTTTTTCCCATAATTGAAATTAAGGTTTGAAAGTTGGTCTAATTGGGTTTCAAATTGGTGAAAATTAAGATTGGATAAGTTGAAAAATGATTTAGATTTGAAATTGGGCGAAATTGAAATGAAATTGGTGGAAATTGGGATGAATTTGTGGAATTTGGGCTTTTAGGGAAACAATTAGTCAATTTGGTCAAATTGGGCCCATTAGATGGTTAGGCTTGGTTTAGAGGAGGTTTGGAATGATTTATTAGGTTTTGGGAATTTTTTGACATGGGGGTATTTTGGTAATTTTGGCAAATTTAGGGGTATCTTGGGAATTTTGAGTGAATTGAGGTGTTTTGGTCAATTTAGATGATTTTAAGTGTTTTGATATTATTTTTGGAGAAATTTTGAGGATTTGGGCCACTTTTTGAAATTTAGGGTTTCAAGGGTAATTTGGTTTTTTAAAAATTTTTGGCTAAAAAGCAAAATTTGGCTGTTTAGGTGCTTTGGTAATTTTGGCAAATTTAGGGGTATCTTGGGAGTTTTGAGTGAATTGAGGTGTTTTGGTCAATTTAGAAGATTTCAAGTGTTTTGATATTATTTTTGGAGAAATTTTAAGGATTTGGGCCACTTTTTGAAATTTAGGGTTTCAAGGGTAATTTGGTTTCTTAAAAACTTTTGGCTAAAAAGCAAAATTTGGGTGTTTAGGTGGGATTGAAATTCATTGAAGATTTTAATCACAAGGTTAACTTATTTGGGCCATTAGACCAATGGGAAAGCTTATTTTGGACCCTTGATGTGTGGGCCTTAGCCACCCTATCCAAAGGGCTAAGAGCTTTGGCACTACCCACATGAGTTTCCAGAAAAGCCAAAGGGAATAGGTTCAATGAGTGTAGTTTCAAGGTACTAGGACAAGAGGAGAAGTGTGTAGTGCTTAAGTGAGTGAAATACCAAACCCTAGCCACCCAAGGTTGTCCTAAGTTCAATAGTCCTATGGAGACTATTCCTTGAATCCTCACAAGTTGTTCTCAACCTTCGAAGTGCTGGAGATTCATGATCATCCATGTAGGTTCCAGAGAAAGCAAGGAAGTGGCTTGAATTTATATGTAGGTGGGTTCCATCTCTACTCTTCTAGGATAGTCAAAAGAAATGTCTTATGGCTAGATCCTAAGCACTAAGAGGAAGAAAAGACCTCATCAAAATTGAGGTCAATGAATGGACCCGCAATAGGTGTGGTGTGCTAATCAAGCACACTGCGTGTATTGGCGTTGACCGAATAGATTCAAAAAACCAACACAGACGTTCCAAGCCAACACACTTAAAAAAAAAATAGAGAAAGAGTGAAGAAATTTTGTACTGGGGAGTATCTGGTGAACCTTCGATCAAGATTGAAGATTCCGGAACTCTCACTAGGAATAGTGGATGTACCTTCAAATTGGCAAATTCCAAAAGTACAATTGAAATTTGTACTGTGATTTTGTGTTCGTGAATCCTCACCACTTAAAAAAAAATAGAGAAAGAGTGAAGAAATTTTGTACTGGGGAGTATCTGGTGAACCTTCGATCAAGATTGAAGATTCCGGAACTCTCGCTAGGAATAGTGGATGTACCTTCAAATTGGGAAATTCCAAAAGTACAATTGAAATTTGTATTGTGATTTTGTGTTCGTGAATCCTCACAAAGGCTTCTTAATGAATTTATGGAGACAACAAAAATGGAAACTAACAAATGTGGTGAAGATTCAATTGTTTCATTGTTTGATTTTGATTTAATTTTAGTTGGAATTTTGGTTATGATTTTGACGTCGAGGAAATTTTGGGAATTAAGAATAACTGAAAAGACTGAATCAAAATGAGAAGCACAATGGCTTATATACAACTTAAATAAAAATCAACGAAAAAAGGTACTGCATTAGGAAGGAAAGCACAGGGACTCACATCCAACATAAGAGGTAGTGAACACGTGGGGAATGATACATTAGGAAGGAAAGCATAGAGACTCACATCCAATCTAAGAGGTGACAAGCGGTGTTGAGATGAGAATTAGATGCCTTACTCCATTTAAATGAGTATCAAACTGATCTCAAAGTGTAGAGATGAGAATAGGATGCCTTACTCCATTTAAGGTGGTATTATCCCTACCTTGAGAGATGGGAATTACAATTTGTGTAGTGATCCCAAGTTGGGAATTGGATTTTGGGTACCAACTCTAAAAGGATGAGAATTAGAAGCCTTACTCCATTTAATGCGGCTTTACACCGATCTTGAAAAGTTGTGAACAAAATACCTTACACCATTTAAGGTTCTCTTATACCTATCTCAAGAGATAGGAATGAGAATTTGGGGACTTATCATGAGATAGAAATTGAAATTTGGGTAGCAACCCTGAAAAAGAGGAGAATCGGAAGCTTTACTACATTTAACATGGTCATACACCGATCTCAAAGAGGAGAGAATAGAATGCCTTAGTCCATTTATGGTGGTCTTATACCTATCTCAAGAGACAGGAATCAGAATTTGGGTATTGATCCCTAGATGGGATATAAAATTTGGGTACCAACCTCGAAAGGATGAGAATCAGAAGCCATACTCCATTTAAGGTGGCCTTACACCAATATTGAAGAGATGGGGATCATAATTTGGCTACTGATCCTAAGATGAGAATTGAATTTTAGTACAAACCACACAAGGATGAGACTCGGAAGCCTTAATGTGTTTAAGGTGGCCTTACACCGATTTTGAAGATATGGGAATAGGATGCCTTACTCCATTTAAGGTGGTCTTATACCTATCTTAAGAGATGGGAATCAAAATTTGGGTACTGATTCTGAGAAAGAAATTCGTTGAGAAGGAAAGGTCCAAGGCTTTGTTTTCCAACTAAGAAAAGATTTTTTAGACTCAGCAAAAATTTGCAAAAGTTTGTAAGAAATTGAATTGTGCAAGATTTGGATTTGTAGAAATTGTGAAAATTTCATGAGATTTCATGAGAGTACGGAATTCGAGAGATTTTCTTTTCTTTATTTTCTTTTTATGTTTTCAAATTATGGTTGTTTTCATATTTTTACTTCATTTTTAGTTTGTTTGTTTTATTTTCCTTTTATCTTTTAAATTTCTTTTGTTGTTATTTTGTTATTATATTTGTATCATTCTTTATTCAATATTCTTTAAATCAAGACAAGCTCAATTCAATGGCGTTTATTGTCAATTCCACAAAAATCAAAAATAAAATGCGACATTATCATTTCCATTTAACTGCTAAAAGATTTACATAATGAGACTCCATTTATATATGAATACACCAAAATGATTTCCTATATCATTCCCTTGAAAAGCATACTCAGATATTGTAACTTGAAATGGATATAATTCTGAATCATTGCATCATTCCTCAGAATGTCCACCATCTATATCTACCCAATAAACTAGACAAGTAATAACATCACCTTCTAAGCCACTATTGGAAGTAGAATCTCATATAGATGTGCATTAGATGTGTGCTATCTCTATGTAACTTAAAACTTAAGAGGTCGCAGGCTCTTTAGATCTGGATCTGATATGTACTTGAATGACCTCTTTTCATTTCTCATTCTTTGAAAGGAGATTGAGATTCTCTTCCAGGGGACTGCCGGAATATAGTGCTTGGCCACGTCTGCACTAATGCCTTTCTCCAACAGGACTGAACCTACTGGTAGATGTATTTCTATCGGCCCTCAGAATTAACCTGGGCCAACTATCTGGAGGTCCGACCTGAACATTATGTTGCACTGGTTAATGAACGACACAATGTAGAAGGGCCTCACAAAGTCGTGTGATCTATATGAGGAGGGATGCAGTTGCCCTATTTCTATATGTTGATGATGCAATTATTAGACACACTGTTAGTGGGCAACACTTGTCAGGCCACCATTCACTTGATCATCCTCTTTATCAATCTTGACATCGAATTGACCTAATTTTGATGAAGTATTTCATGCTGGTTTCCTTCACTATCCTTGGCAAAATTGTTGTAGCAACCACATTGTGTCATGATCCTTCCTTTTCCCCACATTCACTTTCTAGGCTCCGAAAAAGTCTTCCTCCTCAAAGGGCCTGCATGACCCATATCCCTTAGGTAGAACACACATTCAATAATCTGCTCCTTCTCTTACTCAAAAAACACATTTGTATGTAGCTCCAAGCCTTCAGAGATGTTGACGTATCTTCTCCGTTTCCTCTAAAAATACTCAAAATCTTGTTTCTACACTTTTTCGATTCTTTCCAATTAGTGTTATGATATAATATGCAACTGCCGAGGTTTAGTGACAAATTGCGATGTGTATGGCTCACCATCGATGGGTAGCTCCCTCACCTTAGGAACAATTTGCATCGTGGTGACTGCCACACTTGTCCTCACCAAAGCGGATGTACTATCCATATAAACCCTTTCCTTGCTTTTCTCAATTGCCATTTTTTTAGCATCTTGAGGATTCAGTGATTATAATTTCACCTCTAAGTTGGGGTGAGAGTTTCACTTCTTCCAATCTAAATGTCTGTAGGCACAGTGCTGACAAACTCACCTTGTGTAGTCATCACCATAAACATCATTTTGATTCTCTCAGCGTTCTTCCTATCACTTGCCTTTGCTTCATCAGTTCTTTCAAACCTCCTCTTCTTTGTGGCAATCTGCTTTCTCTTTTTTTTAAATTTCACCACTATGTTGTTGTGACAAAGCTCTTCATGACCCATAGTAGTCAATGCTTCTTCTTCGTATTCCAGCTCTGTCTGAGCAAAGTTCATGTCAAACTCGATCATTGTCCTTCAATTTTTTCTTGTTCTAGTATAAGAATGACGCCATCTTTAAAGGTAAGGATCAACCTCTCATTTGATATCTTCTTGCGAGAACAAGGAAGAATTAGGGTGACAAGCCTAGAACAATAAGAATAATAAAAATTTAATTATTAATGAGTTTTCTTTATTTACAAGTCAGAATTATTAGTTAAGAAAGGAAGGAAAAAACTTTTTTTTGTTATAAACCTGAATTTTATTATTTAGAATTTTTCTTTTATTAGGAAAATTTTTATTAATTTTTGGTTCGGACCTAGTTGCACACAATTACTATGTTGGTGCTTCTAGGAACATAACTCTATTTCTAAAGCTTGTTCTTTGAAATATCACGCCGCATAATACTTCTTAAAGTACTGCCAATTAATGGGAAGCATTAATCATTCTCCGTGGAAATCCTCAAGTTGATAAGAACTTCCAAAGTAGACTTTCTCGACCAGAAATCGTCCTTGCCAAGTCGGCACAAACTTTCCTCCTATCTTGCAATGTGCAAGAATAGGTCTTCTAAGAATAAGCCCTTAATCACTAATTCCAAATTATATTGTGCTGGCAGCCATTTTCTTTTCAAGCTTTCCAGCTCGTCTAACCATAATTTGGCATATTCTTAATTATCTTTTTAGCAACACAACCCTGAGAGATGGAAGCTGAAATTCTAACAGAAGCATAGCCTCAGACCCGTACACAAGAGTGTAAGGTGTAGACTGTGTAGGAGTTTTGAATGACGTTCTGTAGGCCCACAAGGCTTCTATTAACTACTCATGCCAATTCCTTTTGTTTCCATCCAATGTTTTTCTTATGACTTGGATGAGAGTTATGTTGAAAACCTTGGCCATGACTTTGCTCTACGGTAGTAAATTGTCAATCTATCTTGTATCTTCTGAAGAAATTGTTGATTCTTATACTCTTGAATGTCTGCCCTTTATCTGAGATGATTCTATGTGGTACCCCAAAATGGTAAATGATTTGATTCTTGAAGAAATGTAGAATGTGGTGTGTCTTCACCTCTCTGAGTGGCACTGCGTCTGCTCACTTCAAAAAGTAATCAGTATCTGTGAGGATGAATTGATGTCCATTAGATGACGGGGGTTTTATCAGGATCAAAATATCTATGTCCCAACGCTCGAATGGCCACAACACGATGGTCAAGGTAGAACATTCGGAGGTTCTTGTAGAACCACCCCGTACACGAGGCTCTAGTGAAAACTCTAGGCAATCTCCTTGAGTTCGGTCATCATTGCAGGCCAGTAGTATCGTAACCTCTTAGTCTTTATGTTAATCTTTGGACCTGATTGATGAGCTCCACAAAGTCCTACGTGCACCTCTTGGAAAATACTCTACACTTCAGACCCACTTAAGCACTTCAACCACATCTGATCAAATAACTTTCGATATAAAATATTGTCTATCAAGGCATAGGACATAGCCCTTTTTCTGATCTGACGCGCTGCTAACTTTTCAATTGATATCCTTCCTATTTGTAAAGATTCTATTAATAATTGACGGCAATCTTCTATAGTTTCTATAATTGTTATCACTGATTTGTCATTTCCCAATCTATACATTGTGTTTACGTCAATTTGGGATAGGACCTGACGTCTCTAGACTGTTATTTCAATAGAATCCTCCAGCAGACACGCAAATTCTTTTGCAAGTCAAGCCAAAGTGTCTGCGAAGGCGCTCTATCTTCTGGGAATTTTGTATAACGTTTCATTAGGATTCTACTCCAGTAGCGTTATCGTATACTAAAAATATTGCTTGAGTCTGGCTTTGAGTGTCTGCGAAGGCGCTCTATCTTCTGGGAATTTTTTATAATGTTGCATTAGGATTCTACTCTAGTAGCGTCATCGTATACTAAAAATATTGCTTGAGTCTGGCTTTGAAATTCTCTACTACCCGATGACCTGATGTATAATCAACTGCGTGTCACTGTAGAAACTGATGTTGGTTATCATCATGGAAATGGCTAACTCCAATCCAGTTATGAGGGCTTCATATTCTGCTTTGTTATTCATTCACGACTTTGTTAAATGGTAGGAGTACCTTAACATTTCTTGTTCTGTTGTAATGAAGATTAATCCAATTCTTGCTCTTGCAGGCACTATCATTCACAAATCTTTGTCCTTCTTGGCTGATGAAGCTCCACCAAAGTACATCTCCCAGTGTTGAGCACTGAGCACTGGGGCCTTCAAATATCATTATATGCTCATATGACAAGTTGTCATTGAGTGGAGACTTCACTGATAAAGAATGCGCCGTGAGGAAATCTGTGAAAACTTTTCCCTTCACGGTATGAAGAAGAACAAAAATTATATCGAACTGCAATAATATCATTGACCACCTGACTAACTTGCCAGATAGCATCGATCAGGTCATCAAGTATTGGAGAAGAATAAACTTTGAAATTAGGTTTAACTTATAATAAAGCATGTAGCGCCTGAGCTTTTGGGTGGAGAAGATCAATGTCAAACAATGCTTCTCAATAAGATTATAGTTCACTTCCATAAAAATTAGACAACGACTTAAGTTGTAGAGAGAATTTTCTTTACCTTCATCATTAACCTTAGCTAGCAGGGCTCTGCGGGAATTGTTTACAGCCCTGGTATAAAGTATCAATGGTCTACCTGAGACAGGAGCTTCTAAGACAAGAGTCATCATCAAAAACTACTTGATGTTCTAGAAGGCATGTTTAAATTTGTCATCCTAAGTAAACTTGGCATTATTTTTAACTAAAGTATAGAAAGGCTCACACCTACCTGATAAATTAGAAATGAAACTTCTGAGATACGCCAACTTACCTTGAATTGATTGCAACTGCTTCAATTATTTAGAGGGTGGCATTTCTAAGATGGCTTTAATCTTCTCCTGATCAATTTGAATTCTACGATAATGGACAGCAAACCCAAAGAATTTCCTAGACGTAACACCGAAGGTACATTTCAAGGGATTCATCTTAAGGTTGAGCTATTGTAGATGATATAAAACAACTCTCAAATCATACAAGTGATCATATTTTAATTTATTCTTAATTACCACATCATCCACATAAAATTCAACTTGATTATGGATGAGACCATAAAAAATCCTCATCATTGCTCGCTGATAAGTTGCACTAGCATTCTTAAAATCAAATGACATTAATGTGTAGCAGTACACTCCAATTGGTTTTCTAAAAGCTGTGAGCTTCTCATCTTCTGGCATCATCTTCATTTGATTGTATTTGGATGACCCGTCCATAAAAGAGAAATTTCATGGGTGGAATGATATCAATTATTAACTCTAGAATTGGCAGTACAACTCATCCTTTGAGCATGTTTTGTTTAGATATCTGAAGTCCACGCACACTCGAATCTAACCATTCTTCTTTCTAAATTACACCACATTATCCAACTACGACGAATACTGCTTTTCACAGATGAACTTAGCATCTATTAATTTTTTAACCTCTGTTATGAGTTGTTGCTCAATTTCCAGACACATTCTTCTAGCAGCTTATCTGATTGGAGTAGCAGCTTATTCCAATCCTAACTTATGAATTACAACCTTTGGATCTAATTCGAGCATCTCCTCCTAGCTCCATGCAAAACAATCTTTAAACTCCATTAAAAGTTTGGCGGGGTCTTTGTCACTGAGCAAGGATCTAACAAAAGTTGGTTTAGACTCTCGCTATTTCTAAGTTAACTTCTCCTAGCTTTTTGGTTGTTGACTTAATCTCTTCTTCAAGCTATGGAGGAGCATCTTCAACTCTAGAGCCTTCAAGGTGTTCTGAAGCTACCAAGAAATATTCATCTTGCTCATCAGTGAAAACCAGACAAAATTTTGTATCATCCACTGGCCCTACCGTGTCGAACTCAAGACCGTACTTTGAACTGAATGGTCGACTGGTATTGCTCTATAATTTCTCAAAAAGGTGTGACTGGTTTTTGGACCACTTCATATGCATGACACCAACATTGAAATTCTAAACACAAGGAAAATACCACTGAAAAGATAGTTCCTCTAATTCAGATTAAGCAATGTCTTGTAGTTTTACATCATTTTCAGAGTTGGAAGAACTTGATTGGTTTGACATAAACACCATGCACCTCATTGACCACCAAACCTTTGACCTTACTAGAATGGAATGGATTTAGGTTCACAATGTGCACAAAGTTGTTAATCCGGTCATACATTGATTTGTATTCTTCATTATTTTCATCTTCTAGATAAATCTCAAACTGGGGCTTCTTGGAATTTATCATCATTGCTTCTTTCTTGACTTCTTTTTCCTCAAAAATGTCTTCCAGATCAATGTTGATCCCTGAGTTATTTTGTCCAATGATGTCATCGCTCTTTCCTTGACCTCGATCTCGGGTGCGAGCTCTAAATAAATCTTCACCATCTCGCTGTCGGGGAGAGGTGAGAGGCTGCTAAACTAGAATTGGAGGTTCTTCATCTTTTGTCTCTTCTATCTCTTTTGCTTTATTTGGTGTGGCATTTCTAGAGAAAATTGCCTTCTTCAAAAGTGCATAGTAAGAGACATCTTCATGGATTCCAATATTTTGCATAGAAAATGACTGTAAATCTCCCTTAATGCATTATTCTTGGAAACCTTCATATTATTTTAGTCACTGGCGCAGAGATGACAAAACCATCCAGTACTCATAGATCTAGGGTCAAGTCAGTAGCACATTGAAGGATATGTCATAATCAATTATGTAGAATTTTTTGGTTGTCCTTGCCAGATCACCGATCACGATATGGAGGGTTCTTGATCCAATAGCTCTTTCTCCCCTCTAAGATCTAGGGTCAAGTCAGTAGCACATTGAAGGATATCTCATAATCAATTATGTAGAATTTTTTGGTTATCCTTGCCAGATCACCGATCACGATATGGAGGGTTATTGATCCAATTGCTCTTTCTCCCCTCTAGTTAAAGCCTATTATTATCATCCCATTGGTTTTGAGCTCTCGGGCATCGATTTCCAAGTATTCTAAATTCCATAGGTTCATCACATTTATGGATGCTCCTGGATCAACTAAAACTCTAGAGACTGTAAATTTGCCAATGGTGACTGAAATGTTCAGAAATCATTTATGATCCACTTTACCAAGCAACAAGTCATTGTCCGTGAGGCTAACACTGTACTATTCTCTTAACGAGTAGACCTAATCCAAGGTTTTATCAACCAATTGAGCTAAGCAAATCTCTGGGTTGAGGAAGGCCCTAACCAGTGCTTCCATCTTTTCCCTTGACAGGATCAGAGTGTCACAGATGTTTAGTTTGGTGGACAACTTCTGAAGATAGGCTAACATGCTGTACTCCACTATATTATTACCAGTTTCTTCAATTCCTTACCAAATGGGTACTTCATTTGTTGATGGGGTCAGCTCTCCTTGAGCAGCCATCTACTTTGTATTGTATTTCAGACCCATTCTCGGGGGCAAAACTTTATTGCTTCTTAAGTTGATCTCTGTTATCTCTTCCAAATTCCACATTGGATTAGCAAGCATTATCTATTGAATTGGAACAAATGGCTCTTCTACAGTTTCCATGAAGTTTGAGGGATCAAGTTTAATTTTGATAGGTGATCTTCAAAAGTTTAAAAGGAGTAAGTCACTTTCGGAGCTATCATAACTGCCCTCTTCAGCACCCTCCTCCATATCCCGATCACTAAGATTTTGTACGATTTAGGAATTATTATTAGAATTCAAATCAAGACCTGGATTAGGTTGGTTATCATTAGTTACGTTATTGCTAGAAATAGTCAAAATGTAGCCAACATCAAAACTCCTCTAATTATTGTACCCCACGGGGGCAAACAAATAATCATACAGAGTTAGAGGCTCGAGGGATTTCTCCCCTAAATCCAAAGCAACCCCTAGTAGACTATTCAGGTCTCTGTCTCCTTTTCTTCCATGGTCTTCTCCGTCTTCTTCTCCTGAGGTGACTCTTCAAATGCAATCGATAATGCCAGCTTAGTAGGTCTTGAACTCCGAACCGAAGCACATAGTGAAGCTGCCTAATTCAAATGTAACATCTTTCTAGAGGATTTTGCCCATGTTGTACCCCATCCATCATCAACTACGTATGGGTCAATCAGAACATTATGATCAGTGATCCTGATCATATATGACAATACTATGATGTATGCAGTTATATTCTTAAATTTTCTTTAATTATATTTTTTACTTTGTAACAGCTCAAGTAAGAGTGTAATTATTATATTTAAATATGGGACACTATGCAAATATAAGTATCATTATCATGTAATATAGTACTTTTTGATTAAGCACAAATATCAAACCAACTAGGAGAAATTAAATCTTTAAATAAGTTAGAAGAAATTAGATAACAAATTATACTTTAAAAAAATTTTTTACTCAAACTATAGATGTTATATTAGGAATTAAGTTTGCTTCTATTCGGTAATTTTTTACATTTGAAAATAAACACTATAGATGTTATATTAGGAATTAAGTTTGCTTCTTTTCAGTAATTTTTTACATTTGAAAATAAAGTAAACAACTAAATAAATTTAACTAGATTTTTTTTAGATGAAAGCAATATAAATAAAATATCTTTTCCTTATTATAAATCTATAACAAGTATAGGAATTTTGTTGTGGAAGTATTCTGTCGGCACTATAAAATTAGTTCAGAGATTGAAGTTGTCGGTCGCTGGAATGAGTATCCCAATGCTTGATTTAATTTAATTTTTATACATATAATTTGGATAAAGTACTATTTTAAATTTTGAAAATACAAGAGTGAACTAATCTCATATCTTTTGTTAGTTTAAATAAACAAGCATAATACTTCAAGCAATGCATCTATCCCGATAGATAAATACACTACTTACTACTAAGGCTCAGTTAAATAAACTAGAGAACTTATGACACCCATTTAATTCTACCAAAAACCACTTATTATGTTGACTGACTAATTCTCCTATTTAATACAAAAAATTAAACGGATTTATATCAAGCAGGGTTCTTCGGGTTCTTGGAAGTTTCTTATAAAGGCAAGACTTTATTATTAATTACATATTAGACAACCATAGTCACCTAAGAAAACCCTCGATAAAAATTATTGGATATTGTCTTCAAGAATTTTAAAGTATAGGAGTTTTCCAAAAGATCAGACAAAGAGGTGTGAAAGGAGAATGACCCAAATTTGAAACATTTTATTTTTTGGAATTCAAAGGAAGAGGAACTAGGGGATGTCACAGAGACTAAGGAGAACCTTGTTGACTTCCCAGACTATCCTATGGCTCAGCTTCAGTTTCAAGAAGAAATTACGTGTGTCATCCTGCCAATTTTATTAATTAAAGCTTACATTTGTGTGAAACAACAACATAAATAGCCTAGAAAATATGAGTATTTAGGTCATGATGAAAGACAACCTCGAAATCCTAAAACGATTTAGGGCTTATATTGTATAGCAGTAAAGGCCTAAAGATGAGTTGAGGATTTATGTCGCACTAGAAGGACAACCTTAAAATCCTATGGCTTGTTATTTAATTATTAGGAAAGATATGCTATTGTAGATCCTTTCACTATTGTAGAAGGTCGTCCGCAGAGTTAGCTCTAAGTTCCATCATCGTAGCGAACTTAAGTTTTCTAATGTGTCAAGTCCTGATGCCAAATCAAATGTTTCTAAAGGTTATGGTTATTTAAATATTATGGGGAATGTTAAAGTTAATTAGAGCGACACCGGTTAAGATCCCATGGTTCTTACCTTCTGACACCACTATTTTCTTCAAATTCACTTAGTCCAAATGAATTTATTAAATCAACTCGATGAGTTCCATACTTTCATTTATAGAATGAGAAATCTCATTAGCAACCATAGGTTACCTCCTCCGAGGGATTCCCAATCATCCGATAAAGATATTTTAATTTAGTTGCAATTTTTGTTTGTTTTATTTGTGATTAAATTTTGAGTTGTCTTATATTTAAACTATTGTGGTGGTGGATTTTATCATATTTTGATTTCTTAATTTTGGTTTTGGTTTTAGTTTTGTGGCTATCATAAAAGTTTCAGTTCTGACTTGAGGGGTGACCTTGTCGTTTAACATGCAAATTTACAATTATGAAATGAGAGGCACAAAAAGGTAAATAAAAGTAACTTGCAATGCAATAACTTAAAATAAGACCTATCAATTCTTCTCATTCCTCCACCTAAAAAGTCAATACTTGCAAAGCATATACATAATTTTATAGGAATTAAAACATGCTTGTAAGGAAAGTCAAAAGTACAGGTTTAAGGTGTGTCTACCAGATCCTATGTCATACCTTGGTAGGTCTAATTTACTAATTTAAGGTCTAATTTATTCATCTATGGGGATGATCCCATCAAGAAAATCATAACATGTCCAAATGTCCTCTGAGATTCCCAAAGGATCATGAAAAGGTCCTGGATAATACCATAGACATTTCACTGTCCCTCAAATCATCTTGTGTTCATTTCAGTATAATTATGTTTGCTCTATGGTTCACCCAATTCATACCCTTATGCTCAATGAACCTTGATGTTTTAATTATCCCTTTAAGTGATGTAATTATCACTTGATGTTTCACTTACGAATTATTTTCACTTACGAATTATATGGTTATATATGGTTAAAGGCCCTTAGAGGCAATTTGGCTTAATTAAGGGAGTTAGTCAGTTTGATTTTCAAAGATGGGTTTGTAGTGTTTTAAAAAAGTTTCATATTTGATTTTAGGTCATTTCCTAAACCTCATTAGGCAAAATTTTGATTAAGCCTAGTTCACTACTAAACCCGTAAAACTTAATGGGTAGATTTATAATTTTTAAGAAAAATTGAATATTTATACTTTTAACACTTATCAAGAATCATAAATCATTTTAAAACCATTAATTGGGGTTTTAAAATAGTGGGTTATGATCTACCAAAGTCAAACCCCAACCTCAATATCTTCTGATTTAAGTACTCTTCCGGATTTCATCAATTTGAGAAATTACAAATTTATCCTTAGTGAGACAAAAGTGAGATTGGTTGCTAGCATTTATCCCTTTCATATTTCAATCATCAAGAAATTCCAATTAAGATCATTTATTACCCATTTACCCTTTGGTTAAGCCAAAATATTAATTAAGACTTAAATTCCAAAATTACCATTTTACCCTTAAGACCTTAACACCCCATAATTCATTAAATTAAACCCAAATGACTTTTAAATTTTTTTACTACCTTACTCATGAGATAACTAAAATATTAGAGGAGAAAATTAGATTTTTCTGAATTCATTTAATTTTATATTTTTTTAAATGAAAAAATAGGGATTTTTATTGAAAATTCAATAACTCAACTAAAACAAAAACTATGTTCTTAAGAAAATTACTAGAAGTTAATTTAGATTAGAGGACCACTTTGACTAAATTTAATGATTTTTAGAGGTTTAATTTAATTATTAGAATTATTTCTTTGTTTTGAGTATTAATAAAATATAAAAAAATATTTAAATGAAAAATTAAATTTTATATTTTTCTTGAACCTCTTTGAGTTCAAGAAACCCAAAGAAATAAATTTTATTATTTTAAGGTTTATATTTTAATTATTGGAATTATTTTAGTGGAAATTAAATAAAACTCATTTTTAGCTTTTAAAAATTAATATGTTGACTTAGAAAATTTGAAAAATTATTTTAATTGGTACCAAGTGATCAAGAAGCCAAATGTAATATTTTAGTATGTTTTTACAACTTTGAAATTTTCATGATTTTAATTAGTTTTTATTTATATAAATATTTAAAAAAGACTTGAAAATGAAATATTTATTTTAATTACACTTTTATTTTTCTTAGGGTCCTGTATACATAAGAAGCTACCAAAACTAATTTAGTAATTTTTTGAGTTGTAATTTAATAATTATAATTATTTTAGTGCCAAAAATACAATTTCACTTAATTAATCCATTTTAGCGGTTAAATTAATTCTAATTGACTTGAAATTTTTATGGCGAGCTCCTCTGATATTAAATTACTGTGGAGAATATTTTCTGTGCAAATTATTTTATTGTTTTTCCCAATTTAATTACATTTTTTTGGGTTTAATGACAATTACAGTTATTTTTATTGAGTAAAACCAAGTTTGTATTTTTCCTAGGTTCTCTGACCACAATAATCCTACCAAAACAAGTTTTGTATTTTTTCGATGATTTTTTTAATTCATATATTTATTTTACCAAAACATACATGATATGCTTGAATAATAGAGATCTCTGTTTAGAGACCTCCCTTAACCTTGGAAAAATCAGGGAAGATCCCTCATGATAAAGAGAACCAAAGCCCCAAATATCAAGTAATGGTGAAATTTCCATGCAAATGGAGAATCTAAATAAGAAATACATTATTTAATTAATCAAAAATCATACATGCATCAAACATAAATGAAACCATTTCCACATTGTTCTCCTCTGTTCATTGAGCATAAAGTATTTTAATTTTATTTTTGTGATTTTTTACACCAAGGTATGGATTTTTGAAGTTCTAGAATTAAAATAAATTGAAAAATATCTTTTTTCCAACATAAACACATTGGCGCTGACTCACTCCTCGTAACCGTCAAAGTGCCACACGTCGCTCCGCCATTTGATGCCTCCAGCTGAGTAACCATGCGCTTTTTGAATAGTGCTATTGTGAGGCGCAATCAGAGCCCTTCGCTTAATACACACTCAATCCAACAATGCTCCCTCTTCGGTTCTTCTTGGGATCCATTCACACTAAAAACTTAAGATCTCATCCTATACATAAACAAATTGCCTCGGTTTTGTTTCTATGGACTTATAAAACCTAGACAAACATATTCATGAGGTTAACCTAGCCTGAAATCATGCCAACATGCTTGTAGAATCAAAATAGGCTTGGGATAGATAGAGGAGTCAATACCTCTATCTGAGGGGGATGCCTCAATCAAATGGTTATAGAAGCTTCAGGGAGGTCTAATAAGCTCACAGATGAAGCCTCTGGAAGTGGTGAATTGCCTTGACTCAAATTCGATGGAGGCAAATTTTGGCTGTTGATCAAAGTCAGGGATGGAGGCTCTCTATGATGGGGCTTTGTAGGGGTTCTTCTTCGTTTGGAGTTGGGATGGTGTGGGTGCAAGGAATTTGGTTTTGATTGACTGTAGAGTTGTGGTGAAATATGTGTTAATTCAGCTTAAATTAGGGTTGAGAAATTGGGCTCTGACATTGGAGGAGGTTGCTTGGAAGTGGTTGGGTTGAGCTTAAGAGGGCCAGAAGTGGCTCTTGAAAAAATCTAGTAGAGTCTCTCTAAGGAATTTTGACCTCTTCCCCCTTGTTCGTGAAGGATGTTGTACTTATAGGAGAGGCTAGGGTAGTTGCCATGGCTGCCTGAGGTGGCTGGGGGGGCGCTTAGGTGGAGGGAAGAGAGGATCCAATGACCTATTTGGTTCAGGTAGCTTAGCTAGGTCGAATTGTGCGCTACATTTAAATGTGATGGTGTATCAGATGATGCCATAAGACTTAGGTTATTTCTTTTCTCACTGAGGGATAAAGCTAATATGTGGTTGAATTCATTAGCACCTGGATCTATCATAACTTGGGGTAATTTAGCACAAAAATTCCTTGCAACCTTTTACAATGGATTAGCTGGATCTCTTAGATCTATTATTGATGCCGCTGGTGGTGGTTCATTGATGTCAAAACCATTTCATGACGCTTATGCTTTAATTGAATAAATGGCTACCAATACTTTTCAATGGCCTTCTGAGAGGGTAAAGCCTAATAAAGTAGCCAATATTCATGAAGTGGATGCATTTACCAAGTTAGTAAATTAAGTCTTTAGAAAATCTCTCTGAGGTCAAAGAACCCTAGACCAATTTGGAATGAATTTTCTCATACCAATTTTCATGAATGAAGAGATTTCATTAGGGCAAATGGTAAATTCTCAAGCATCATTAGAAACTCATCATTAGAAACTTCAGAAACTTCGAATGTCATAAATAATAAGTAGAATAACCCATATTCAAATTATTATAACCCAGGTTGGAAGAACCATCCATACTTTAACTGGAATAATAATTCAGGTGATAATAATCAGTAATGGGGGAACAACCAAGGTAACTGGAAAAATCAAGGGAGTAGTAATTATAGATCTACTTATCCTCCAAGTTTTAATAGTAATACACAGTTTAAGGAGAAGAAGTTATTTACAGAAGAAGTCGTGTTACAATGGGGAAATCAATTACAAAGTCAAGGAGCTACATTTAGAAATTTTGAGAATCAACTTGAGAAAATAGCAAATTCATTTAGTAATAGATCCTAAGGAACACTTCCTAGTAATACTGAATCAAATGCAAAAATCCAGAAAAAAGAACAAGTAAAAGCCATTCAACTTAAAAGTTGAAGAGAGTTCGAAGGTCAGGTTCAAAAAGAAATTTAAGTAGAGAGAGAAGAAATTGAACAATTAAAAGAGGACGCTCTAAAACATTCTAAGAGACCTATTTCTTCACTAAAAAATGATTTGGAAAAACCACCACCTTCATTTCCTAAGAGACTTCATCAGCAGAAGATGGATAAACAATTTTCAAAATTTCTAGAAATATTTTAGAAGCTTACAATTAATATTCCATTTGCTGAAGCCTTAGAAAAAATGCCGAGCTATGTAAAGTATGAAGGATGTTCTCAATAGGAAAAGGAAGTTTGAAGATAATAGACTGTTGCACTTAGTGAGGAGTGCAGTGCGATAATTCAGAAGAAGTTTCCTGAAATGCTTAAAGATCCTGTTAGCTTTACAATTTCATATGCAATAAGAGACAGATTTTATGGGAAAGTCTTATGTGATTTAGGTGCAAGTATTAACCTTATGCCATTATCAATATTTAAAAGATTAGGGTTAGGAGAAATAACACCTAATACTGTAACTCTGCAGTTAGCAGATCGTTTGATAACATATTCTAAAGAAGTTATAGAAGACTAGTGAAAGTGGATCCGTTTATCTTTTCTGCTGATTTCATTGTGCTAGATATGGAGGAAGATAAAGAGATACCAATCATTTTTAGGAGAACTTTCCTAGCCACAGGAAGAGCAATGATAGATGTGTAGAAAAGGGAATTAACAATGCCCATCAATGATCAAACTGTTACTTTTAACATTTCAAAATTAATGAAATACCCTGCAAAAGGTAAGGTTAATGAATGCTATAGGATGGATGTTATAAAATATCTAAGTGAATGCCATTTTAGTACTACTTATGAAGAAAAATTTGAAGAAAAAGATTTGGAGCACGAGCAAGAAGAGAATTTAAATCAATGTGAAAATCTTTTTAAGGTAAATTAAAACTATGTTCGAGAAAGCTTTGAAGTTTTGGACAAGATAGAAAAAAATAAATCATTCTATTAATCTATTGAAAAACCTCCAGAACTAGAGTTGAAGTTACTTTCTGATCATTTAAAATATGCCTTTTTAGCAGATTCCTCTACTCTATGAGTTATAATTTCCTCAAAATTAACGTTGGAAGAAGTAGAAAGGTTGATGAAAACTCTTAAAAATTTTAAGAAAACCTTTGGATGGACAATTGCTGATATTAAATGAATCAGTCCTTCAATTTTTATGCATAGAATTCGTATGGAAGAGAACTACAAACCCAGGGCTGATCCGTAAAGGATATTGAATACTATTATGAAAGAAGTTGTAAATAAAGAAATTTTAAGGTTGTTAGATGCTAGAATTATCTGCCCTATTTCACATAGTGCATGAGTTAGTCTAATTTATTGCGTTCCTAAGAAAGGAGGAGAAATTGTAACTGTAAATGAACATAATGAGTTAATTCTTACTAGACAAGTTATAGGGTGGCAAATATGCATTGATTATAGAATATTAAATCCTTCCACTAAGAAAGATCATTTTCCATTACTCTTTCTAGATCAAATGCTGTATAGACTAGCTGGGATAGACTAGCTGGGCATAAATATCATAAATATTTTTGTTTTTTGCATGGATATACCGGTTATCACCAAATTCAAATATCTCCTTAGGATCAAGAGAAAACAACATTTATCAGTCCTTATGGTACTTTTGCTTTCAGAAGAATACCCTTTGGTTTATGTAATGCCCCTACTACATTTCAAATATGTACGATGGCAAATATTTTGTAATTTAATTGAAAACGGGATTGAAGTATTAATGGATGACTTCTCAGGGTTTGGAACTTCATTTGGCTCATGTTTAGAACATTTATCCAAAGTTCATAAGCATTGTGAAGAAACAAATTTAGTCTTTAACTGGGAAAAATGCCAATTTATGGGTGTATTAAGCATCGAATATCGAAAAATGGTATGGAAGTAGATCCTGCTAAAATTCAAATGATTACTAATTTACCTTATCAAACAAATGTAAGGGAAATTAGGAGTTTTTTAGGACTTTCTGAATTCTACAGATGATATATTAAAGACTTTTCAAAAATTACTAAGCCTTTATGCCATTTACTGAGAAAAGATGCAATTTTTAATTTTAATTAGAAATGCCTAAAGCTTTTAAGTTATTAAAAAAAAATAATGACTGCACCAATTATAGTTTCTCCAAACTACGAAAAACCTTTTGAATTAATGTGTGATGCTAGTGATTATGCTATTGGAGCTATTTTAGGACAAAGATATGATAAAATTTTCAAAGTTATTTACTATGCTAGTAAAACTCTTAATGAAACTCAAATTAGCTATACAACAACTGAAAATGAGTTATTAGCAATAGTATATGCCTTTGAAAAATTTAGATCATATTTAATTAGAACTCATTGTGTAGTGCATACAGATCATTTTGCTATTAAGTACTTAATGGATGCTAAACCTAGACTTATAAGATGGATTCTTCTTTTACAAGAATTTGATTTTGTAATAATAGATTGGAAGGGGATTAAAAATCAAATTACTGATCATTTGTACATGCTTGAATCAAAAAAACCACTCTGTTTTGAAAATGAAATTAATGAACATTTTCCAGATGAAAAATTGTTCACTATTAATGAGTGGCGTGTTATGTGGTATGCCAACATTGTAAACTTTATTGTTAGTGATATTATATCCCATGAAATGACATACCAACAGAAGAGGAAATTTATTTCTAAAGCTAAGACTTATTTTTGGGATGACCCATTTTTATATAAACAAGGAAAGGATTTGATTATTTGAAGATGTGTTCCATTAGAAGAAACTTATGAGATTATACAAAATTGTCAAAATTTTGATTTTGGGGGACATTTTGGTGTTGATAAAACAACATACCAAATTTTACAATCTGGATTTTATTAGTCTACAATTTTTAGAGATGCTAATGCTTATATCAAAACTTGTGATAGATGTCAAAGAGAAGGCAATATTTCATATTTCTAGAAGAAATGAGATGGCCCTCAATTA
>NW_018165359.1:58717-75133 GCF_001263595.1 Phalaenopsis equestris
TTGAAATATTTGATGTTTGAGGATTAGATTTCATGCCATCTTTTATACCATCTTTTGGAAATTTATATATTTTGTTAGCAGTAGACTATGTATCCAAATGGATAGAAGCTATTACCTTACCTCAATGTCATGCTCAAAGTGTAGCAAAATTTTTTAATATAAATATATTTAATAGATTTGGGATGCCGAGAGTTATCATTACTGATGGGGGAAGTCATTTCAGAAATGTCATAATGGAGAAATTATTAAGGAAATACCGTACAAATCATAGGATTGTTACTCTTCTTATCATCCAAAGACAAATGGTTTGGCTGAATTATCCAATCGGGAAATTAAAAAAATTATGCAAACATATGTGAATCCAACAAAAATGGATTGGTCAGTCAAACTTGACTATGCTTTGTGAGCTTATAGGACTGCATACAAAACTCCTATAGGAATGTCTCCATATAGGCTAATATTTGGAAAAGCTTGTCACTTACAAGTTGAACTTGAGCATAAGACATATTGGGCAATTAAAGAGTTCAATTAAAATTTGAAAGATGCTGGTGAGAAAAGATTGTTGCAATTAAATGAGCTTGAAGAGATAAGGAATGAATTTTATGAAAGTGCCAAAATTTATAAAGAAAAGATGAAGATTTGGAATGATCGAAGGATTCTTACTAAAAATTTTCAGCCACGGCAACAAGTTTTGCTATATAATTCAAGGTTAAGATTATTTCCAGGCAAACTTAACTCTAGGTTGATGGGCCCATTTATTGTAATTAAACTTTATCCTTATGGAGTTGTGGATATTAAGGATCCTAAATATGAGAAAATATTTAAAGTTAATGGATATAGATTGAATCCTTATTTTATAGGGGTTCAACATAAATTTAATTATAGAATGATGTTGGGTCAACTAGAGTAAGCACTGGTTACGTCAGGCTGATGACGTAAAACCAAGCACTTTAGGGGACCCATAGTTATCAGTGTGTTTTTATTTTGATTGTTGTTTAATTAGTGATTATGAGAATTTGGGGTAGTATTTTTTAGACTATTATGTATTAATATTGATTTTAAGACTTTATTTAGTGATCTAGACATCTTAAAATGAGAATTTGGACATTAAGTTGACTCGTGCAAAAATGTGCACTGGCACTTAAGTGCCAAATCTGGTGCTTATGCGTGATAGTTTAAAAACATGTGTGAAATTAATATTCTAGAAGGGAAAACTATCTAGAAACTTGTAAAAATGTGCCAAGGCAGTTTCTAAATGTGTCTATGAGTTATTGGAAGGATTAAGGCCTATAAATAGAAGTGTTTAGTGAAGTAATTTCACCCCAGATCATTTCTAGCCCTAAAGTGTAAGAGAGAGATAGATTTTAATATGTTGTCTTCATGGGAGATGGAATTGAAGAATAAGGAGGAGAACATGAGGAATAAATTCATTAGTCAAAGTGCACAAGAAATGTATAGCAGTTTCTTCGTCGTTAATATTGAAGGGATCTCAGAGAAGATCAACAAAACTGAAAATACGATGTCTGTACTGGAGACTAAAGTATTGGAGATTCATGCACATCTTGAGCATAATGGATGACAATTGAAAATGTAATTTAGCCACACTAGTTATATAAAGGAAGCAGATAAAGAGATGTTTCTAAAGCAAAAGTGGATTGAAGAAGATTGCATCGAGCACATCACCACCATCCATTTTATCAACTTTATATTCCAGTTACCCTAGCAGAGACTAATGAAAGACCTGAATTTGTTCCTTCCAATGAAGTATGGAATTAAGTTCTATGTTTGAAGTTATGTTATTGTGTGTTTAAAGTCATTGTCTTTAAGTGTTTTAGTTCTTAAGACTTGCTTTTAGTGTTTGTGTTACTTAGGTGTTTAATTGTTGAAAGATTGTTAAGTGTTTGTATTTAGAAAAATTTTCTCATCCAAGACTTTTTGGATTGAGAACTAATTATTTAAGTCTATTTTTACTCATTTGTGAATTAATATAAGTTTGTTTGTGTGAAATTTTTTGTTGTTTTAGCCTCAAATTGAAATAGCTATTAAGGAGAATTTTGAGATAAAGGAGAGTTACAGGAAATTGAAAATAGTCATTTAAGTGCTATGAGACCATTTAGGGGTGGTTTACTTAGGCAAATAGTACATTTTACTATCATTTAAAAATTTTAAAAATCGTGCACAAGCACTTAAGCGCCACATCTCACGCTTAAGCGTGAGCAAACCGAGAGACAGGCGCCTAAGCGCCACTTACTTGTGCTTAAGTGTTGGTTCACAAAAACCGATTCACGAACAATTAAATGTGAATCTTTGAGCCAGTAATCACCATTTTTAATGCCACTGTCACCTTCTTCCTCTTGAGTTTATGATTTTTGAGGGCTAGGGCACATCTAAAGTGAAGATTTCTTTGTGGAATTAAGTGAAATTTGCTAGATCCAAGTTTTTTGAGGTAAGAGCTTTACTTCTTTGTAAAAATTTTGGATTTTCACCATGTATCTTGAGCACATTTGGAGAAATTCTAAAATTCACTATTCATGGTGAAAAATGAGGAAAAAATCTTTAGAAATTGCATGGGAAGTTTACTTTGTGCTTTTGGAAGTTTAATTTAGTAATTTAAACTTGATTTTTGAAATTATTATTGGAATTTTCAAATTTGTAGAATGGCACCAAGAATGGAGAGGAGCAAAGGCGAAGACCCTTCGAAGACCCTTTCAATTCGAGTAAATTTGTTAGTTCAAAAGCTCAAGATTGGTATAGTGATGCGTTGCAATAATGAAAACATATTCAAGAACAACGTTTTAGAAATCTGGGTGGAGACGTGAAAGATTTAATTGTTCACCGACAGTGGGAACATTTTTGTTATTTCTCTACTGTGTTGGCTATTTCTATTTTGAGAGATTTCTATGAAAATCTCCCTGAGGCTGAAGACAATCGAGTCACGGTTCAAGGAAAGTTAGAACCTTTTTTGCCAGAGGTAATCAACTTGTTTTACCATTTACCACCGGATACTTTATGTTTTTATGCAAATTATAGTACCACTGAACCGGATTTAGATGATATTATTTCTTACTTTAATATTGGGAGAGGACTTTGGAAGATCACTAATGAGAGGAGAGTCAAGTTCCTAACTTCAAAGTTATGTGCACCTTCAAAGGCCTGGCACTATTTTTTTTCTGCTTGTCTGCTACAGACAAATCATCTTAATGAAGTGACCAGAGAAAAAGCAACGTTGAACCATTGCATTCAAGAGGGAAAGATCATCAACATTGGAGCTTTGATCTGTCCTACTATCATTAGTTCTGCTACAGCTATTACAACTGTAGGTCTGGGATTTGCTTCCTTGATCTTTTCTTTGTGTGAGTAAGCTGGAGTTAAATATGATAGTTGGGAGGAAGTGTTATTACCTCTAAAGCCCATCATTAAGGTGAATGTGAAGACTTATTCTGAGCATTAAATTTTTGGCTGGAGAGGAGAATTTTCCAGGAGTTATGAAATGAAGAAGTTTGTTGTTGCTTCTACCTCTGCTGCTTCTACATCTAGACCATATACCTCACGTGCTTCTACATCTCGAGGTGAGTCTACTAACACCCGAGATGAGTTATTACAGAAGATGATGGATAATATCAACTTTACCGCTGATAGTGTACAAAATTTAGAGCATTTTGCAGAGCATACTGATAGGTATAGTAGGATAAAGAGTGATTATGAAGAGAAATTCCACTTATCTTTGGAGAGCCTGATTATAGGTGACCCAGGAGTGAAATTTACTCCATATCCTCGATATCCTGATTATGAGCCTACAGAAAGTGGTATAGCGGTGATTCAAAGGATGAAGAGTAGAGCTGAGAGATTTATTTCATGATTGTAAAATGATATAAACTATGTGGTCCAGGCTTGCTACATTTGCATCTATGTGTAGATTTAAACTATGTGATGTGGTTTGTACTTTTATGTTTAAGTGAGAATTGTGATGTGATGTATTTTCATGTTTTGGACTTGAGACATGTATGTATGTTTAGTTATGTTTTGGAATTTGATGTTTTGTTATTATTGTGATGTTTTTGTTTGTTAATATTTTGTTTTTAAATTTATAAGGTAGTAACTATTGCTGTGTGTTAAGTAGTGTTATAGTTAGTTTAGAACTTTACTTAATTCAATGTCTTTTAAAAAGTTGAAAGTCTTGCTAACTTAGATCTTAAATTTAAATTTCTGAAATTGCTACCCTATATTTTTCTTTTATCATTTTAGTTTGTTTTTATATTGAGATTGCGAAATCCAGTTAGTGTGTTAGTTTACTTTTATGTTTATACCCACTGTTTAGAAGTCTATTGAATCTCTACATGTTAAATTGAAATGAAAATATAGAAATTTTGATCAAAAATTAATTTTACTCCTGTTTTTAGTTTTATACGTGTATCATTAGGGTATAAAAATTCCTGTTAGCAGTTATTTTAATTCCTGCTTATATATATCTGATGTCAAACTGTTTAATCTGTTAAAAATTTAAGTTTGGAGGGATGAAAAATATTTTCAAAATTGGAATTTTATTTGTTCTCAAATGGGCTACAAGTGAATTTGATTTAAAAAGAAAAAAAATGATTATTTATATGAAGTTATACTAGGGAAGTAAAATTTGATTTTAGAAATGAGTAAAAAAATTTAGTTAAAATTTTTTGTAATGAAGAAAAACTTTAAGTTAAAAACTTTTTAGAAGAGAAAATGATTAATATAAGTAACTATCTTTAGTAAGAAAAATTATATTTATGAAAGATTAGATAATTTAAACTTTTATTTTTAATACTTAAATTTCTTTTGTTAAAATAATTTTCAAAACTGTTATTATATTTTTAAGTAAAAGACTTATATCAAGACTTTGCTTTAGGAAAGGAAAAGTAGAATTCAAAATCATTAAAGACCTATCCAGATATAGTAATCCTTGCCTGAAAAAGAAAGAAAAGAAAAGGAAAAGAAAAAGATAAAGAAAAGAAAAATAAAAAGAAAAAAAATTAGGAAGGAGAAGCTTGAGGATTAGTGCCTAAACAAAAATTGGTTTTACATTTGATCTTTTTAAAGTATAAGACTTGAGAAACTCTTAAGCTTATAGATATAGTATAGTAAGTAAAATTATTTTTAATGAATATTTTTAAGTGGAGATAATAAAAGAACTAAATTCTAAATTTGGAAAATCTACAATATATTTCTGAATTACATAGAAACTCATATTTTCATCTTTCTTAACATTAAGAATTTCTAAGCTTTAAGTTGGTCTCATTTGCTGAATAATTTTTCTAAATTAGACTGCTATATTTCTAAATCAAAATCTTAGTAACTCATAAAGAAAATCATATACATATCATACATATTTAGTTTTTAAAGATTAAAGTGTCACTTGAGGACAAGTAACATTTTAAGTTTGGGATATTTTGATACACCTAAAATATATAGTGTTTTTAGACACATTTTTATACCTATTTTTGAGATATTGCACTTTAATGGAAGGTATTTTTGTGTTTTTCTTGCAGATACAGGTAAGAAGGGTGAAAAATGCTGAAAGAAGTGAAAAAGGATCAAATTTGGAGCAAAAAGGTGAAAAATGTGCAAAAGAGTTTTGGCGCCTAAGAGCCAGATCTGGCACTTAAGCGACAGTTATACAGAGAAGGCCATGCCTAAACACCAGAGGCCCCGTGATTTAGTGCCAATGGCAGTTATTGGATGAGCAAATTCAGTTTCTGCAATAAATTCAATTATTGCAAATTTTGAAGAGGTTTTTGAGGCACCCTTGAGGCACCCGAGGTTTTTGAGGCACCCATTAGCTTAATAGGTGGTTAAAACCACCATGGACAAAAATTATCACAAAAGGATGCATATCTTGAGGAAATACATTGAATCTAGACACATTTTGAAGAGAAACTAAGGCACCTTCTGGAAAATTATGAAAGAAAGAAGATTGAGACTTTGAATGAGGTTCTGCAAGTATTGGAAAGTTGAAAGTTTTCATTTGGGGAGTTAGTTCGAAGAGATTTTCAGGCACCACTTTTACTTTTATTTTATCTTTTTTATAATTTTATTTTGAGTGATTGTAAAGAGAAGAGAATCGAAGGCACTTCAAGAGTTTGGTGGGGGACTTGAGATAAATTTTCATCTTTTTGTTTTGAGACTACTTTTGGTTTTAATTGAGACTTGTTGTTGGTTTGACAATGATTTATTCTTTTAAACTAAAGTGTGATATTATTTTCTCCATGCATTCTTAGTAGTTTTCTTTATCTTTCTTCTTAAAATGATAAGTAAATAATTTTTGGATGGAAGTTGTGGAAAGTATTGATCTTCAATGATGAAAGAAGTTGTGATGATTTAAATCCATGCACTTCATTTACTTCTTGATTTGGCCAATCCAGATATTAAAACTTGTTCTGAGAACATGTAAGAACTAGACTTATATTGTCTCAATCAACAATTTTAATGAATCACATGAGGTTCTATGAATGACATTGTAGTTCATATGACTTAGTGCAAATAAATACGAAAATATTCATTTAAGGGTGTAGTGTTAGAGGACTTTAAAGTGACAGGTTAAAGCCCCCAACTTGGTTTATTATTGTAGGTTGTGACATGAGATGTTAGCCTCAGGTGGAGGGAATCGAGATAACATTAGAGTGAGAGCTAGTATCTTCCCTGCCTAGCAGCTCTTCAGAACTATTCAAACTTTAAATTAGCCAATGTTCTTTATAACATCTCTAGCAAGGGTAAAGTATATTATTGATCCTATTTGGCACAACACAATTCGCATACTTTCATAATAGAATTTTATACTTATTACTGATTCATAACAAGAAGAAAGATATTTTCATATTTAGTTCTTTTCTTCTGCAAGAACTCTGGTTATCTTTTTTAAATTGTTATTGTTCTATCAAAATTTTGAAAATATCAAAAATATTTAAATTTACATTACTGCAAAAATCATCTTTAGTTTAGATAGTTATCTTTTTATTAAAAATATAAAGTTTGTTGTTCAATAGTGCATATTGCGTATTCTCCCTTTGGGTTTGATATTCAGGTCTTAAAAGTTCTATATTACTTGATAATGATACGTATACTTGCGTAGTATCTCAATATATATAAATTAAAAATTAAAATTCTTATTTTTCTTCAGGATCAAGTATTTGGTATTGTTGCAAAGTAAGGAAATATAATCTGAATTATTGTTGTATTATGCATATTAGCAGTATCCAGGGATCACTACTTGAGCCGATGTCTAATACCGACGGAGGTAAAGTATCCTCCCATTGAGAAGTATGGTCTAGCTTTAATTTTTTCCCCCCCAAAAGATTAGGCATTACATACTTTCTCATAAGATACCCTTATTTTGAAAGTTAATCTGTTGTCATATTTGATAACTCGACCAACACTTTATGGACGTTTAGCAAGGTGATCGATGATTTTATTGTAATTTGAAATAACTTTTGTGCCTGTTAATGCTATCAAAGGACATATTCTAGCATATTTTCTTGTAGCGCATCTACTTTCAGCTGGGTCCCCTCTCAATGATGATTGAGCATATGAGCAAATACTACAGGAAGAATCTTCTAGTGTCAAGCGTTGGGAAATGTATTTTGATGGAGCTTCATCAGCTAGAAAGGATAAAGGATTGCAGATAGTTATACCAGGCAAAGCAGGAATCAGTTTGATTTTTGTTACACCAGATCAAGGAATGTTAAGGCTTTCCTACCCCTCACAGAGCCATGCACAAATAATGAGGCAGAATATGAAGTGTTGATTACTGGATTAGAGTTAAAATTATCAATGGACATAACAGACATTGCCATCTATGTCGAACAACTCAAAATTTAACATGTTGTTGGATAGTATAAGATATTGAAACTAAGATTAGTAAAATATCACCAATATACAATGAAATTGTTAGAATAGATTCCCAACGTGACACTGTATAGGATTCTTCAGGGAGATAACGCCCATGTAGATGTTTTAGCCATTCTTACTAAGGAATAGCCATGTCTATCGGAGGATTCCAATGATATTACAATAAAAGGATGCCAAGTATTTTCAATGATCGACTTCAATAGTCTAAAAAAGCTTAAGAACGAAGAAGAGATGGTAGCTGAAGTAGCTAACATTAATGAAGATTGGCGCATGCCATTAATAGAACATTTGCAAACAGGATGAGTGCCAGATGATAAGTCAGAGGAATATCATATCATGAGAAGCGCTATGTCATATGCTTTGGTAGGTAATGTCCTCTATTGAATCTCATTTAATCAGATGTTCCTGCGTTGTCTAAGTAGAGAAGAAGAAAAATATACCGTCAAAGAGGTACACACCAAATTGTGTGGTGCTCACCAGTCAAAGCTGAAAATGAAGATGAAAATTAAGAGCCTTGGATATTACTGGCCACCATGGTTGATACAGCTTGAAAGTGTCACCTGTGTTAAGTGCATGGAGTGGTCTTTGACTAACCTCCGAATGTGCTACACCCGACCGTTGACTCGTGGCCATTCGAGTGTTGGGGTACTGATATAATGGGTCTGATAGACCCTCCATCTTATAAACGACACATGTTTATTCTTACAGCTACAGATTACTTTCCCAAGTAGGAAGAAGCATGGAAATTATGAGGAGTCACATTGCATCACGTTCTTCAATTTTTCAAAAGTCAGATTGTCCCATTTCCGTGTTCCATGGGAAATTTCTTATAATGAGTCAGCCTTCAAGAGCACCAAGATCAATAATTTTGTCAAGAGACATGAGAAAAATTGGAGATACTCTACCATTTACTATCTAAGAGAGAACAGCCTAGTCAAGGCTTTTAGTAAGATGCTCGTGCATATTTTAACAAAAATATTGGACGAAATTAAGAAGGGATGGCAAGAGAAGTTGTTAGAAGCTTTGCGGGCCTACCGAACAATATTCAAAACTCCTCCTCAGTGTACACCGTATGTGTTTGTGTATGGGTCTGAGGCCGAGTGTACACCGTATGTGCTTGTGTATGGGTCTGAGGCCTTACTCCTGTTAGAAGTTCAACTACTGTCTCTCAGATTCATCATCACTAACCAGATTACAGTTAAACATAACGCCAATATCAGACTTTCAGAATTGGAAAATCTTGAAGGAAAACAATTATAAAAAACAATATAATCTAGAACTCTATCAAGCGAAGATGATCTGGGCCCATGATAAATTGGTCTGCACAAGGATGTTCAATTTTGGTGAACTCATACTTATCCTCAGGAGACCTATCCTTGCACACCGTGGGATTGATGGAAAATTTAAACCAACTTAGGAGGGACCATTTGTGCTTTCAGGAGGATTTTACAAGTTGATGGATTTTTCAGGGCAAACGCCAGATCAACGGGTGATATTTAAAGAATCTCTATACAACTTGTGGTTCTATGAAATAATTTTTGAAAGTTATACTTGTTCTGAGGATGGATATTTGGACAACATCTGTGACTGTGTCCAAATGTTTGTAATAAGATCAAATTTAAAAAAATAAAATCAGAATTTGCACTTTTGAATCTTCCCTTTAAATTTAAATTTCACCAAATTAAATTAAAAAAAATGCTTGCACATGTAAAACTTAAATTTCACTTAAAAATAATATGTTATTATTTAGGTTCATTTTAAAATTTCAACGGGCTTACAGTTTCCTATATTTTGTAGGAAAATGTCTGGTCAGAGGCTGATCTTCGCTATTATAGATGGCTTAAATCTCAATCTTGACAAAGAGAAGGTAGCACAGTACGGCGTTCTGGAATTTTTACTTGGACTGCAACCAAGTCAATGTAGATTACAAAGGCCCCGTGATGAGTATAATCAGCCACCAAGAAGTAGATGAGCTACAACTACTATTGAGAATCAGTGCCAGAGAAGAATCCTCACTAAAAAAAAAAGAAAGTTGAAGGAGTACAATACCCGATCGAGGAAACTAGCCAATTGTAATCAAAGATCCCCACGTCAATGGGAAACTTGGTCGGTGTTAAAGAAGAAAGGGTTTTGGATGTACCTTTAAGGAGGAAGCAGTAAAAAAATGACAACCAGTGTAAATATAGAGCTTTGGTTAGCTTGGTGGATGTACTTTTAAGGAGGAAGCAGTAAAAAAATGCCAACCAGTGTAAATATAGAGCTTTGGTTAGCTTGGAGAAGTGACATGCTAAGGAAAGCACAACCAGATTAAGTTTAATTCATGAAGATGAGGTTTATATCCGAAGTTGAAATAGACTTCCACTAGTTCGATTACAGAGGATAAGCCAAATATTATTACCGAGCTTACAACTTCTGAGAGCACCGATGAGTTTTATGCAGGATGCCCAATGTGTAATGCCAAAATCTCGAGGAGGACACTGTCAACCGGAGCCTTCACAAAAAGCCCATTGTGTAACATCCTCCATTTGGAGAGGTACGAGACATTCAAAGAATATACAACTGCCGTATGAAGTTCAGAAATGCAGACCACCCAGAGGTTGAGCCATACCTACCGCTGTTTATAGAGACACCACTGTCATGGATTCCTCCAAAGGATGAGTTAGAGGAGTAGGTTCTGGATGCAAGACTTTGAATATTATGAAGAAATTCAAGGAAAATTCCTTAATATCTTAAAAGGATTGGAACCTCACATTAGAGGATTCTCGAAAGGTGAGGAAAAGATTTTGTATTGTATTTTTTATCTCTTCGATAGAGGCCGAGCCATATTACTGAAGAAGAAGAAGACATATGTTAAGCCATAGAATTGGATGCAAGGGAAGGCAGAATCACCATCCAGTGTAGCTGCAGTTACAACTTTGTCAAAGATAGGTAAGGGAACTCCCATGAATCTTAAGGTACAACAAGGAGGATCCCCTGTCATCTGCGATAAAGAGTATGATCAAGTGAATGGTTTGCATGGAGTTTACAGTCAGCAGATTGCATCCCGAATAGTTGCATCATCAACATCTACTGGGATGGAGACTGTATACCTCCCCACATTGATTGTCACAACTTTGTCAGACCATTCTGTTCAATTTCATTCATGAGCAGGAGCAACATCCTATTTGGAAAAGATATACATATTTTTGGACCTGACAATTTCAAAGTTTCAATTACTATTCCACTACTAGTTGGTTCAGTGGTGATTATAAAAGGAAATGGATCCGACCTAGTAAAACATTGCATTCTTAGAGTACCACACCGCAGAGTCTTAGTTACATTGCAAAGAATGGATGATAGTAAGACACCATATGGATAGCAACCAGATCTAGAATTGGAAGAACTATGGCCCTCTGAACTGTGAAATAGCTGTACACTCTAAGTGCATCCAAAAGGAACTGTTGTCCCCAAGTGTGGCCTAGAAGGTTAGCTTGGTCATCAGCTTACCCCATGGGATGGACAGACAGACGATGCAGGTACACAGTTGCCACTCTTTTGTACGCCATTAGAGCAGCAAATATGATATATGATGTTTTAGATATATTCAAAATGTTCCCATTTGATAGTTCCGACATGATCAGTTGTACCACATATTTGAAGCAGAATTAATGAAGTTTCTTTCAAGATTTCAACTTGTTTGTTGACTTGCCTTTTTGAGCGATTGATGAAAATTCACTTGACTAATGTTGGTTCTAAGTTATAACGAAAAAAGATCGATACAAAAAACTAAAAGTATAATAATAAAATCAAAATCCAAAATTGAAAGGTTAATCGATGAAAATTAAACCTGTAAAGATATTCTGATAATAAAATAAAAGTATAATGAAAATAAAAAGAAAAATTATAAAAATGATAAACCAATTTCACCTCAAACTTCAAAGTTCCACACTTCGCACTTTTGTAGCACGAATTCAACAATTTACACGAGTTTTTCACAATTCCAATGAAGTTTCACACTCTTCACAAAATCCTATAAATCTTTCCTCACCACTGTCAATCTTCACATTCCACATATTCATAAACTCAACACCTCAAATTCTCTACACTCTTCTCACAATGTTCTTGTGGTGCAGATCTAAATTTTGATTCCCTTCTGCTACCTCATGGGTTGAATGTGAGTCCCTGAGCTTTCTTTCCCAATGATGTTTGTCACCT
Source organism: Phalaenopsis equestris (assembly GCF_001263595.1). Taxonomy (NCBI): domain Eukaryota; kingdom Viridiplantae; phylum Streptophyta; class Magnoliopsida; order Asparagales; family Orchidaceae; genus Phalaenopsis; species Phalaenopsis equestris. The sequence continues at coordinate 70,787 of NW_018165359.1, forward strand.
CTTAGGCTGGATGCAATTCCATGTGTATTCCTTCCTAAAGTGGCACAAATCAACAAGATAGGTGCAAGACCACCTTAACTGGAGTAAGGCATCCTATTCTCTTCTTTTGAGATCGGTCTAAGGCTGCCTTAAGTGGAACATAGCATGTGATTCAATACACAAATCTTCTATAAAGGGATAAGACCACCTTAAATGGGGAAAATCCTATTATCATTCTTTGAGATTGGTCTAAGGTAACCTTAAATGGAGCAAGTCAGCTGATGCTCTACACAAATCTTTGATATAGGTATAAGGACTCCTTAAATTGAGTACTTCATCCTATTATAATCCTTTGAGATTGGTCTAAGGCCACCTTAAATGGAGTAAGGCATCTAATTCTTCACATAACTTTTTAAGATAGGTATAAGACCACCTTAAATTGAGTAAGTCATCGTATTCTCATCCTTCAAAATTAGTCTAAGGTCACCTTAAATGGAGTAAGGCATCTGATTCTCAACAGAATTCTTTGACATGGGTATAAGACCACTTTAAATGGAGTAAGGCATCCTATTATCATCCTTTGAGATCGGTGTAATGCCACCTTAAATGGAGTAAGGAGTCTGATTCTCTACACAAATCTTTAAGATTGGTATAAGACCACCATAAAAGGAGTAATGCAACCTATTATCATCTTTCAAGATCAATTTAAGACCACCATAAATGGAGTAAAACATCTGATTCATTACACAAATCTTCAAGATAGGTATAAACCATCGTAAATGGAGTAAGGCATCTTATTTCCTTGTTTCTTGATTGGTCTAAGGCCATAATAAATGGACCAAGGCATTCAATTCTCTACACACATCTGATTCATTACACAAATCTTCAAGATAGGTACAAACCACCGTAAATGGAGTAAGGCATCTTATTTCCTTCTTTCTTGATTGGTCTAAGGCCACAATAAATGGACCAAGGCATTCAATTCTCTACACAAATCTTCAAGATAGGTACAAAACCAGCTTAAATGGAGTAAAGCATTCTATTCTCTTATTCTGAGATTTATTTAAGGCCGCCTAAAATGGAGAAAGGCATTTGATTCTTTTCACTAATCATTCAGATAAGTATAAAGCCACATTAAATGGAGTATGGCATCCTTTTCTTATCCTTTGAGATTGGTCTAAGGCCACCTTAAATTGAAAAAGGCATCTAATTCTCTACACAAATCTTGCAGATAGGTATAAGGACACCATAAATGGAGGCATCATATTCTCATCCTTTGAGATTGGTCTCATGACACCTCAAATGGAGTAAGGCACTCGATTCTCTACACAAATCTTTGAGATAGGTGTAAGGCCACCTTAAATGGAGTAAGGCATCCTATTCATCCTTAGAGATCAGTCTAAGACCACCTTAAATGGAGTAAGACATCTGATTCTCTACACAAATCTTCTAGATAGATATAAAACCACCTTAAAAGGAGTAAGTCATCCTATTTTCATCCTTCGAGATCAGCCTAAGGGCACCTTAAATTTAGTAAGGCATCAGATTTTCTACATAAATCTTTGAGATCGGTCTAAGGCCACAGTAAATGGAGCAAGGCATTCAATTCCTATACAATTCTTCAAGATAGGTATGAGACCACCTTAAATTGAGTAAGATATCCTATTCTCATCCCTCGAGAATGGTCAAAGGCCACCTTAAATACAATTCTTCAAGATAGGTATGAGACCACCTTAAATGGAGTAAGATATCCGATTCTCATCCCTCGAGATTGGTCAAAGGCCACCTTAAGTGGCGTAAGACATTCAATTTTTTTCACAAAACTTTGAGATAGGTTTAAGACCAATTTAAATAGAGTAAGGCATCCTATTCTAATCCTTAAAGATTGATCTATGGTCACCTTAAATTGAGTAGGGCATCTGATTTTCTACAAAAATCTTTAAGATAGGTAGAAAATCACCTTAAATTGAGTAAGGCATCCTACTCTCATCTTTCAAGATTGATCTAAGGCCAACTTAAATGGAGTAAAACATCTTATTCTATACATAAATCTTTGAGATAGGTATAAAACCACCTTAAATAGTGTAAGAAATCCTATTCTCATCTTTTAAAATCTGCCTAAGGCCATTTTAAATGGAGTAAGGCATTCGATTCTCTACACAAATCTTTGGGATAGGTATAAGACCACCTTAAATGGAGTAAGGCATCCTATTCTCATCTTTTGAGATCATTCTAAGGTTACCTTAAATGGATTAAGGCATTTGATTCTATTCACAAATCTTTGAGATATATATAAGACCACCTTAAATGGAGTAAGGCATCCTATTTTTATCCTTCAAGATTGGTCAAAGACCACCTTAAATGGCGTAAGGCATCTAATTCTCTATAAAAATCTTCAAGATATGTACAAGGGTACCTTAAATGGAGAAAGGCATCATAATCTCATTCTTTTGAGATCAGTCTAAGGTCACTTTAAATGGAGTAAGAAATCTGATTCTCTACACAAATCTTTGAGATAGGTGTAAGGCCACCTAAAATGGAGTAAGGCATTTTATTCTCATCTTTTGAGATAGATCTAAGCCAACCTTAAATTGATTAAGCCATTTGATTCTCTACAAAAATCTTTGAGATGGGTATAAGACCACCTTAAATGGAGTAAGGCATCATATTCTCATCCTTCGAGACCGGTCTAAGGCCATATTAAATTGAGTTAGGCATCCAATTTGCTACACAAATCTTTGAGATAGGTATATGACCACCTTAAATGGAATAAGACATCCTATTCTCACCCTTCGAGTTTGCGTTAAGTACACCATAATGGGAGTAAGGCATCTTATTCTCTTCATAAATCTTTGAGATGGGTATAAGACCACCTTAAATGGAGTAAGAGATCCTATTCTCATCCTTTGAGATTAGTCTATGGCCACCTTAAATGGACTAAGACATCTGACTCTCTGCACAAAATCTTTGAGATTGGTATAAGACAACCTTAAATGGAGTAAGGAATCATATTCTCATTTCTTTACACTTTCTTCACCTCTTGGGTTGGGTGTGGTCCCTGTGCATTCCATACTAATCCGATCTCTTCACATATTTCTACCTTCGGAAATCAAATTTTCACATAATCAAAATCAAATTCCAAATCAAAAGTAAAATTAAAATTAAGACATCAAAGTCAAGTTGAATCTTCTCTGCATCCATCAGTTTCCTTGATGGTTATCTCCGCAAATCTGTCATGTAGCTCCTCACTTGGGTTAGCAAGCACAAATCACTTTTTAAATTTAAAATTCACCATTGAAATTAAAATTAAAATTAAGACATCGAAGTCATGTTGAATCTTCTCTGCATCCATCAGTTTCCGTGATGGTTATCTCCGTAAATCTGCGTGTAGCTCCTCACTTCAGTTAGCAAGCACAGATCACATTTTAAATTTCAAATTCACCATTGCAATTGACATTCTAAAGGTACACCCACAAATCCCGGGCGAGAGTTCTGGAGTCTTCAAATTTGATTGAGGATCCATTAATAAACCCCAGCGGAAACCTTCTCCACATTTCCTGTGTTTTGCTCTGAGCATGTTGGCTCAAAAAATCGTGTTAGTTTTGTTGATCCCTTCGGTCAACTCTGATATTTATGGTGTGATCGCCCAACACACCACACCTATTGGGGGTCCATTTGATGATCACTCTTTTGGATGAGGTTTAGTTTCTTTCTTAGAATCTTAGGGTCTAGCCATAGGACTTTCTTTTTGACTATTCCTAGAGGACTACTGATGAAACCCTCACCATCACCAAAAGAAATTCTTAAACTCTTATTTTCTCATCTTGAAGTTCCACATGTTGGTTCTAGCCTTGAGCACTTATTAGGTGGAGCCAATATGAGAGACCTTAAGAGGAGTCCCATAAGCCTCCTTCGCTTTATGGTTAGCTTTAGGTAATGTTGTCTTTGTCGGGTCTACACCTAAATACACTTGCACTTGCACCCACAACCCTAACCTTAATATTCCTAGCTTGATCCCTTACTCATTTAGAAACTCATGTGGACGGTCCCCTAAACCATTAGCCTTGGGCTAGGATTTGGCTAAGACTGGCACAAGGGGATCCATATTGTGAGTTCCCATGGCCTTATTGTTCAACTAAGTTGAACTCATGGTTAACATTATCAATAAATCCCAATTTTGCAAAATTCCCAATTTTGATGCTTCTTGGCCCCAACATTCCCAAATTACCAAATTGCCCTTAAACTCCAAATTTTTCAAAAATTTCTAAAATTATCCAAATTATCAAAATCACTTCAAAAATCACCTCAAAACATTCCAAAACACTCAAGTTGACCAAAACATCTCAAACTTTCCAAAATCCCCAAAAT
>NW_018165359.1:77213-97139 GCF_001263595.1 Phalaenopsis equestris
TATATATATATATATATATATAGTTTAGAAAAATATGAAATCAAAATGACCCCATATTTTTCACAGTTTAAATGGAGCACTATACCTCAAACCTGTATATATCTTGAAAGATAAACACACGACTTGAGGGTGAGGCTCAATCAAATAAATTGAGAAATATATGACATCCGTTTGGTCTGTAAAATCATTTTATTTTCCAACAAGTTCCCTTATTTAATAGAAGGAATTAAATAGTATTTATATTAAGATGGGTTCAGAAAAGCTTCCTATAAGGGCAAGTCCCTATATTTAATTACATCTTAGATAACAAAAATCATCTAAGTAAACTCTCGATAAAAATCAGAGAATATTATATTCAAAGAGGTTAAAAGGATTAGGAATTTTGAACTAAATTGGACAAAGAGGTGTGAAAGGGGAATGGTTCAAATTTAAAATATTTATTGTAGAATCCAAAAGAAGAGAGGCTAGGGGATGTCATAGATCTGGAGGAGAATCTCGATGATTTCCCAAGCTACCCTATTGTTTGGCTTCAATTCAGAAGAGAAATATTTAAATGTTTCATCCTACCTATTTTATTAATTAGGGCTTATATTCGTGTGAAACAATCACACAAATAACCTGGAGATTATGAGGATTTAGGTCGTGACAGAGGACAACCTTGGAATCCTAAGACGAGTTAGGGCTTATATTGTATAGCAGAGCTATAAAAATGCCTAAAGAAAAGTTGAGAGTTTATGTTGCATAGATCAACAACCTCGAAGTCCTATGGATTGTTGTTTAATTCTAAGATAGAAAGGGTTTAGCTGGTGTAGACATGTTTTGTTGTTGAAGATGGTCATGCTGCCCATAATGCTAGCTCTAAGCTCTTTTCCGTGACAAGTTTAAGTTTTCTAATGTGTTAAGTCATGATGTCAAATCAAATGTCCCTATGGTTGTGGTCATTTAAATATTATTAGGCATATTGAAGTTGATTAGAGTGACACATGTTAGGTTCCTACAGTTCCCTTGTTCAATGAGTTCAATACTTTCATTTAGACTATGGGAAATCATCATTAGGAATCTTAGGTTACCTCCTTTGAGGGGTTGCCGATCACAGATATAGACGTCTTAATTTAGTTGTAATTGATATTTTGTGATGTTTGTGATTAAATTTTGTGTTGTCTTCTATTTTGAATGTTGTGGCGGTGAATTTTATCTTGGTCAATTTTAATTTTGTTTTGGTTTCACGGCTATCCTAGTAGTTTTGGTTTTCATGAAGGCAAGGTTATAAGTATAAAAGTATGATGTAGGAAATTACGAGAAAAGAAAGCACTATAAATTGTAAAAGTGTACCTAGCGAGTCTTCTCGTTCCTGCACCTAAAAAGCTAGTACTTGCGAAGCACATATATGTATTTACATATTTGTATTTATAATTTTGCAGGACTTAAAGCATGCTTATAAGGAAAGTATAAAATACAAGTTTGAGTTGTGCCTAGCAGATCTTATATCATATTTTGGCGGTGTATTTGTCTTATTGGCGGTGTATTTGGCGGTGTATTTGTCTTATTATGTTTACTATATAGTTCATCCAATTAATACCCTTATGCTCAGTGAATCATCATGCTTTGATTATCTCTTCGGTGGGGTAACCATCACTTGATATCTCACATAAGGATTATATAAGTAAAGACTTTTTGGGAGCGACTTGATTTAGATAAGGAAATTAATTAATTTGATTTTGAAAATGGGCTCGTAGTGTTTTGAAAGATTTTAAATTAATTATAAGTTTTTTTCTAAAACCTCTTAGACAATATTTTGATTAAGCCTAGTTCACTACTAAGCCCTTAAGGTTTAATGGGTATATTTGCAAAAAAAGAATTTTTAATATTTATATTCTTAATCCTTATCATGAAATATAAATCATCTCAAAACTATTAGTTGGGGGTTAAAATCAGTGAGTTATGATCTTCTAAAAGTAAACCCCTCACCTTAATATCTTCCTATTTAATTATTCTTCCAAATTTCATTAATTTAAAAATTTATAAATTTATCCTTTATGAAATTCAAGTGAGGATGGTTTCTACCACTTATCCCTTTTATGTTTCAATCAACAAGACATGTTATTTTACAATCACTTATTACCCATTTAACCTCTTGATTAGACCTAAATATTAATTAAGCTTTAAATTCCAAAATTAAACTTTTGCCCCTAAGGTTTTAACACCCTACAGTTCATTAAATTTAACTCAAATGACTTGAAAATTTTATGTTACCTCACTCATGGGTTAATTAAAATGTTAGATGAGAAAATGTGATTTTTACAAGTTGAGAAAATGTGATTTTTAGTTAGATGAGAAAATGTGATTTTTACAAGTTTATTTAATTTTTATAATTATTTTTAATGCAAAAATAGGGAATCTCAATGAAAATTAAATAACTCCATAAAAATAAGACTTCTATCCTTCAAATAATTATTGGAAGTGATATAAGAGTAGAGGACCACTTGGACCAATTTTCATGATTTTTAGAGGTTTAATTTAAATATTAGAATTATTTGTATGTTTTGAGTATTAATTAAATATAAAATAATATTTAGATGGAAAATTAAGTTTTATATTTTTATTAAATCCCTCTAAGTCCAAGAAACCTAAAGAAACAAATTTAATATTTTTTTTACTTTTATTTTGATTATTAGAATTATTTTAGTATGAAAAAGGGAAAATACATTTTTAAGCCTTTTAAAATTAATATCTTGACTTAGAAAATTGGGAAAATTATTTTAATTGGTTCCAAGTGATCAGGAAGCCAAATATAAAATTTAAATATGTTTTTATGATTTTATGATTTTTTTTTATTTTTTTTATCAATTTTTAATTATTTAAAGGCTTAAAATTAGATAAAAAATGAAGTGTTTATTTTATTTAAACTTTATTTTCCTTAGGTTCCTCTAGTTATAAGGAGCTCCAAAAATTAACTTTGGTAATTTTTTTAACATAAGGAGCTCCAAAAATTAACTTTGGTAATTTTTTGAACTGTATTTTAATTATTATAATTATTTTAATGTCAAAAATGTCATTTCACTTAAAAATGTCATTTCACTAGATAATCTCTTTAGGTGACCAATTAACTTAAATTAACTTGAAATTTTTACGAGGATCTCCCCTAACATTAAATTATAGTGTGGAATTATTTTTATGCCATTTACATTCACAATTACTCTAAATTGATTTTATTTCTCTTCTTAGGGTTGGTGACAATTAGAATTATTTTTAATGAGTTAAATCAAGTTTATATTTTTCCTAGGGTCCTCTAACTACATTGAACCTACCAAAATAAGTTCTGTATTTTTCTGATGAGTATTTAATTATTATAATTTTTAAACTAAAATAGGGACCATTAACTTGAAAATTAGATACCTATACCTAGAGGTCTCCCCTAACCTTGTAAAAATAATGAAAAGAATCCTAATAACATGTAGAATCGAAACCCTAAAGCTCAAGTCATGGTAAAATTTCTATGCTAATGGAGAGTTAAAATAAGGAAAATACCATTTATTTAATTAAAAATATTGCATGCATCAAATAAATTTGAAAATGTTTCCACATTGTTCTTCTCTCATCAGTGAGCAACACGATATTTCTACTTTATTTTTATGATTTTTCCACAAAGTTATGCATTTTGTAGTTATGGGCATTTATTTAAATCAGAAAATTTCCTATTTTTCTACTTATTCATGTCAGCCTTGTACGTGTCGAAGAGACATGTGTCGCTGTGGGATTGGGTGACACCATCCGCTTCAGCTCTACACTTTATGCACCGTGCTCCATCTAGCATAATCAGGACCATCCACGTGATACACAAAAGATCAGATGACACATGATCATCGTCCCCAATGCCCTAGCCCGAGAACCATTCTTTTTTAAACCCTAATATCTTGCTCGATTCTCAACCAAATCGAGTGCGATTTTTTTTTATAGACTCGACTTGACTGTTAGAACATCTTTATGCGATTAATCGACCCTTAAATAACTTAAATCAACTCTATGCAAATGGAGAGTGAAATGAAGCTCCATTTAGGGTTAACTTTTAATATCTTGGTCCAAGAGGGGAAGCCTCAATTCGATGCTTGTGGAAGCTTTCTGGGGGGTCCCAAGAGCCTAGGGATGGAGCCCCAAGCTATGGTGAATTGCCTAGATATGAATTTGACCAAAGCCAAATTTGGGGGTTGATCAAATTCCAACATGGGGTTCTCTCGTGATGGGGATTTTATGGGGGATCTTCTTCTCTTGTTGTGGGGATGGTGTGGGTGCAATTAATTTGGATTTGGTGGAGGTTTGGTGAGTTTCCTATTTTGGCCTAGTAATTGAGCTCCAAAATTGAGCTCAATTAATGAATTTGATTGGATAAGGATGTTTGGTTTAAATTTGTTAGAGGTCTCAAGGAAGCTTTAGAAGCAATTTGACAGAGTTTCCCCAAGGAAATTCAAGCTCTCCCCCTTTGGCCATGGATGGGGGGTTTAAATAGAGGGGCTTAGAGAGGCCACCAAGGGAGATTGGTGGGTGCTTTAGGTTGTTTATGTGGATGCCAACAACATGCAAAAATATAATTTGGATGAACAGCTTTGATGGGTTTAATTTTGAGTTTTAGTCATGGTGGTGCTTTTGAATTTGGGTTTTCTGGCCACCAAAGTGGCTACCCAATCAGGGATGGGTAACCATCCCACAGAGGGAGGTTAGAGCTTAGTTTTGGTGAAGTCAATTGGGGTTACCCATGTGTAAAGTTATGTGATTGAATCAGTGTGGGAAAAGGGCTATTCTAGGTTAAATTGGGTCAAGACCTGGTTTGGGTTGGGTTCAACCACCAATGTTGGTCTTGGGCTGAAGAGGATCAGATGGGTAAACTAAAGTGATGTGGAGAAGCCTCCATCCAAAGATATTTGGTTAATCATGGGCTTAAGTGATTAATAAAAAGGATTAAAAACCTTTTTAAGGAGGCTTAAAAGTAGCTTGGCCTCTTTCCACTAATAGTCTGATGATGTGGCAAGGCTCACATAGCTTACCTATGGCTTGGGAGTGGCTTCATGTCTTGCATGTGGCTTGGCTAATTTTTATAAGGGATTTTTAGAATTTTGAAATTTTTGGTGGAGTTTTTCATGAGGCTTCATTTGGAAAATTTTGATCATGAATTTAAAACCTTAGGCATGATTTTAATTGAATGAATGTTGAGGAGAAATGAAAGTACATGATTTTAATTGAATGAATGATGAGGAGAAATGAAAGTTTCATGTAGGCTTTGGGCTTGGGCTTTTTGGAATTAAATGTAGTGAGCTTGGGAATTTGAAATTGAAATTGATTTTGGGGAAAAATTTGGGCTAATTGAATGTTGAGTTTGGTGTAGGAATATGTCATGAGGGATGTGGCAAAACTTCAAGTGGTTTTGAATTGAATTTGTGGGTCAATTTGGTGGATTTGGGCATACGGTCAAAATTGGGCCTTTTTTATTTAAATGAAATTGGTATTGCAATTTAGTAAAATTGGGCTTAAATTTTTTTTCAAATAGAATTGGGGATGCAAAATTTTGGTTTAGAATTGAAATTGGGCAAAATTGAGGTAAATTGAGCAAAACTGAGGTTAATTTGGGGACATTTGGGCTCTTAAGGGTTAATTGAGTCTTTTGGTAAAATTGGGTAAAATTAGTCAAATTTGGTCAAATTGACGATAAAGAATTGAAGTTGGTAATATTTTAGAATTTTTGGAATTTTTGGGTTTTTTAGGTCATGAGGGGCATTTTCGTTATTTTGGCAATTTTTTACGGTATTTTGGGAATTTGGTAATCATGAGGGGCATTTTGGTTATTTTGGCAATTTTTTACGATATTTTGGGAATTTGGTATGCTTTGGTCAATTTAAGTAATGGTGAGGGGTTTGAGATGTTTTTTTGGAAAAGTTTGGGGTTTTTGGATAATTTTGGGATATTTGGCAAAGATTAGGATTGCAGGGGTATTTTGGTAATTTGGTGGTTTTGGGCCAAAATGGGCCAACAAGCCATGAAGCCATATCAAACCAATAGGAACCATATGAGGACTCATTTTGGATTCTCAATGTGTTGCTTCTAATCCTCTTAGTCAAAAAAACCAATAAGAACCATATGAGGACTCATTTTGGATTCTCAATATGTTAGTTTTAATCCTCTTAGTCAAAAATTAGGGGTACAGGTTCATCTATATGAGCTTTCCAAAAGGAGTTAGGAAACCAAACTAAGGGATCCTATAGTTTAAGGTATGTGAGAAAGTAGTGTGTACAAGTTAGCCCCACCAAAACCAGATCATCCAGGGTTAGTTTTAAGGTCTAACCATCCTATAGGGGACTTCCCTTGAGCTCCACAACATTTACCCGACCTATTAAGTGCTAGAGGTTAGGAGCAAGATGTGGAACTTCAAGTTGAGTAAAGAAGAGTTTGGGAATTTCTATTGATGAGGGTTCCTTTTCTAGTCCTCTAAGAATAGTCATAAGAAAGTCTTATGGCTAGACCCTAGGCTACTAAAGAGGAAAAACTAGACCTCAACCAAAAATGAGGTCAACAAATGAACCCTCAATATGTGTTGTGTTATGGGCAAGCACACATCGCATATTAGTGTTGACCGACAAGATCAACAGAACCAACATAAATTTCTAAGTCAATAGACCTAGAACAAAGAGTAGACTTGAATGAAAATTGCTTCTACTGGGGAGTAACAAAGACACTCACTGGGAAAAAGAAAAGGAGATTTTGAAGTCAATCATCGGGTAAATGGACAATCCCAGTGAAGAATGAATATGTCAAAAGAGTTTTGAGTTTCAATTTGAAATTATAGTATGGTGGAATTATGCGTGAGAGAACTGAATTGAGTGGAAGACATAGGTGCAGAGAAGGGGAAAAGGATGTCTATGCTTAACTTGAAGAGTAAGTGTGCATGGGAATAGGACATCTGAGCCTACCCCGATGAGTGTACATATATGAGAATAGGACGTCTAAACCTACTCTGAAGGGTGTACATTGGAATAGGACGTTTGAGCCTACCCCAAAGAAAGCACATATGAGAATAAGACGTATGGGCCTACCACAAAAGTACATATGAGATTGGAACTTCTGTGCCCACCTCGAAGGGAATATATTAGAATAGGACATCTATGCCTATCTCAAAAAATGCACATGGGAATAGGACGTCTGGGCCTACCCCAAAAGTACATATGAGAATGGAACGTCTGTGTCCACCCCAAAGAGTAATTTGAAGATAGTCTATAAAGCTTGTGATGTTGAATTCATAGATATATTACATGTTAAAATCTGCAAAAAATTTGTCGGATTTTGTGAGATTTTGTGCAGAACATGCCATTTTGTGGCAATGTAAAGAGGCAAGTGCAGGACGAAATAGTCACGTTGCGCAAGCAAAGAGTAAGGAATCTATAACATAAGATAAACAAACTCAATAAATTTAAAATTTTATTTTCTCGTTGATTTTATCATATTTAATCATCAAAATATTTTTTGAAAATATTTTTTTTTTGTTAGTATTCAAAAATATTTTGACGTTTTAATATCGAGCTTTAGTTGTATCATTTTTTGTTCATATGGATTTTCATCAATCGCACAAGAGAGGGCAATTTGACAAACAAGTTGAAACTTGAAAGAAATTTCATTAATCTCCTCCCAAAAATGAGCTACAAATTGAGTATATGCTGAAGTATCAAAATACAACATGTTGAATATATCTGAATCATCAAATACTAAATACATATCATGCACTGAATCATAATTGGTACATATATCATGTCTGGGATAAGAATTCCCTTCACGTGTACTTAGAGGTGCAACCCTCTCATAACTCATATGGCTGCAACTCTTTCAGGTTGGGATCCAGACAAAACCCTCGTGGTATCTTATCATCCCGCATTCTTTTGAAGGATACAAAAACTTTGGGATATCGCACTCCCGGGATGCAATGTTTAGCTAAATCAACACCATTTTCATCTAATACCAGCACTGATCATAGTGTCAATGGAATTTCAACTGACCCTCTGAATTCCCCGGGGCCGAGCTTGTGATGTTGAATTCATAGATATATGACATGTTAAAATCTGCAAAAAAATTTGTCGGATTTTGTGAGATTTTGTGCAGAACATGCCATTTTGTGGCAATGTAAAGAGGCAAGTGCAGGACGAAATAGTCACGTTGCGCAAGCAAAGAGTAAGGAATCTATAACATAAGATAAACAAACTCAATAAATTTAAAATTTTATTTTCTCGTTGATTTTATCATATTTAATCATCAAAATATTTTTTGAAAATATTTTTTTTTTGTTAGTATTCAAAAATATTTTGACGTTTTAATATCGAGCTTTAGTTGTATCATTTTTTGTTCATATGGATTTTCATCAATCGCACAAGAGAGGGCAATTTGACAAACAAGTTGAAACTTGAAAGAAATTTCATTAATCTCCTCCCAAAAATGAGCTACAAATTGAGTATATGCTGAAGTATCAAAATACAACATGTTGAATATATCTGAATCATCAAATACTAAATACATATCATGCACTGAATCATAATTGGTACATATATCATGTCTGGGATAAGAATTCCCTTCACGTGTACTTAGAGGTGCAACCCTCTCATAACTCATATGGCTGCAACTCTTTCAGGTTGGGATCCAGACAAAACCCTCGTGGTATCTTATCATCCCGCATTCTTTTGAAGGATACAAAAACTTTGGGATATCGCACTCCCGGGATGCAATGTTTAACTAAATCAGCACCATTTTCATCTAATACCAGCACTGATCACAGTGTCAATGGAATTTCAACTGACCTTCTGAATTCCCCGGGGCCAATGATGTCAATTTCTTTCCCGAAGATTATATTGCTTTTACAAGCAAAAGACATTGTGCAGAAGGGTCTAACAAAATCATGATGGTCAATATTGGGAGGAATGCAACTCCCCTCATCATAAATTTTGATGATGCAGCTGTTTGGTATGCATTCTGGCGGTAGTATACTCCATCAAATTAATCTTTTAACCATTCTCTTTATCACATAAGGCATCAGATTCACCTCATCATATCTTAAGATACCATGGGGGTTCCCTTGCTTGTCTTCATCAAAATTGTAGCAAAAACCACATTGAATGACTATTCTACTATTCCCACGCATCCATTTTTGCGATTTCACATATGTTCTTGTCTCCATAGACTAGCTCGGCCTCTGTCTTTTAGATCAAACACACAATCCAAAGTCCTTTTCTCATTGTTCTCTAAGAAGACTCCAGTATATAGCGTCAAATCTTCCAATTTATTAACCATTTCACCTCAAACTTCTTCATAGAATTCAAATTCTCATTGTTTGACCCTATACATTCTCTCCATCTCAGCTATAGAAATATCATCAAATTCTCAGGGCGGTGTTGGTCTTCTTGTTTCAACCTCTTCAATGACCAGTGTCTGCTCTGAATCTGCAGGTAGTGGAATATATAACTCAACGTCAGTATGTGCTACCTCGTGACCTTCAACTCTAGCGGTTGTGGATTCTTGTGCTGAACTGTAGCAGTCCAAGTGTAGAATATTGCATCCTGGGCATTGTATGAATGCTCATCCAGTAGTTGCTCCTGTGGGCAGCTCTCCATTACACATCGAACAACCCTTATAGAACTCTCTGTCTACATCGGCTCTACGGCCGGCTCCAGCTCATCCTTTGTATCTTATAGACTGAAAGAGGTTTCTTTTGTAGGTGGTTCATAAATCCTTCCTTCTAGAATTGGGGTAAGTAATCCGGCTACTTCTTTCTATTTTCTCCTTTCTTCCCATTTCATCACTTTGTGCTTGTGTCGGTTAGCGTTGCGGTGCTGTGTTCTTTGAAGTGGTGCATCAGGCACTCTATCCTCATTAGCACTTATTAAATTCCCCATCGGTGCAGTTATCAGGGATTGTAGTCGACTGGTCCCTTCCATCGGGTATTGTTGAGCCATCATTTTCTTTCTCTTTCACGAGGAATCCTCTTTAGCTCCAAATTTCAATAAATATGGTAATCCTTCTTTTTCCCGTCGACTGACAATGTCCATCAGGGGACCTTCATAATTTACATCAACCTGACCAAAGTTAAAATTGAAGTCTATGACGCCACCTTGAGCAGCCATTCCCTTATCCAGTGCAAGATTGAAGCCATCTCTGAAGGAAAAGATCAGCTTACAAATCGACATTTCTTCTGCAGAAGACAAAAACATCTGCGCGCTGACATCCAGCATGAACAAGAATAGAAAAAAAGCATCAATAATTTGATAATTCAAAATTTTTATTTATTTGATTTTATTTAATTTAGTTAGATTTTGAAAACAGAAAAATAAAATGAGTAATTTCAAAAAAATTTCATTTTATTGAGGTTATATTAAAAAAAAATTATTTTATTGAGGTTAATATTTACAAAATTTTATACCCCAGTCACAGATATTTGGCCAAATAAATAACCCCAGAACAATCAAAATTTCAAAAAGTAAATGTTGAATTTAAGCGGAATCATGTCGGGTAGTATATCTTCAAGTAGCGGCCGTTGATCGGCAACATAGGTCTTTCACCCTAGAAATCCACTAGCTGGTAAGATTCTCCTGAGTAACTTCTTCTATGACAAATGGTCCCTCCCAAGTTGGTCCAAATTTTCCACTTATTTTATGGTGTGTAAGAATAGGTCTTCTAAGAACGAGAATGAGGTCACCGACTTTGAACGTCCTCGGGTGGACCAATTTGTCTTGTGTTTGCACCATCCTTGCTTGGTAGAGCTCCAATTGTTGTTGTGCTTCTAGCCGTTTTCTCTCGAGACTTTCCAATTCTTCAAGTGGAGTTTTCCTTTTTCTTCTCTTGTGATTTTATTGGCGATGATGACTCTAAGAGACGGAATCTGAACTTCTAACGGTAGTATGGCCTCAGACCCGTACACAAGCGCATAGGGTGTGCATCGAGTGGGAGTCCTGAACATCATTTGGTAGGCCCACAAAGCTTCTAATAGTCTGTTATGCCAATCTCTTTTCTTTTCATCCAGTGTCTTCTTTAAAATTTCCGCCAGTGTTTTGTTGAAAGCCTCGACTAGGCCATTAGCTCTATGATAATAGATTGTTGAGTACCTCCAATCTTTCACAATTCATTTGATAAAGTTGTTGATTTTCAAGCTCTTGAAAGCTGTCTCATTATAAGAAATCACTTTGTGTGGAATAACAAAACAGTAGACAATGTTGGCTTTGAAAAAATTGAAGGACGTGCTGTGCTGTAAACTATCGTAATGACACTTCCTCTACCTATTTAAAAAAGTAATCTATAGAGCAGAGAAAAAATCTATGTCCCTTAGAGGATGGAGGGTCTATCAGACCTACTACATCTGTACCCCAACACTTGAATGGCCACGAAGCAATATTTGGGTGTAGCACATTCAGAGGTTGGTGTAAGACCACCCCATGCACTTGGCAAAGGTGATACCTTTTAGCTGTATCCATATAGTCGAATATCATTGCTGGCCAATAATATCCTAGTCTTTTGATCTTCATCTTCATCTTCGGCATAACTGGTGAGCTCTACACAATCCGATATGTACTTCTTTGACAATATTTTGTGCTTCTGCTTTGCTCAGACATCGCAGCCACATCTGATCGAATGACCTCCTGTAGAGAACATCTCCCACCAGAGCATACGACATAGCTCTTTTTGTTATATGATATGACTCAGACTTATCTTCTGACATCTTTCTAGTTTGCAAATATTATACTAATGGCTTACGCCAATCTTCATTTATATCAATAACTACAATCATCATTTCTTCTTCTTTTTTGAGCTTGTGTAGATTGTTGAGGTTGATTCGAGACAAGACTCGTCTTTCTTGTAATGTAATATCAATGGAGCCTTCCAGTGGACATACAAATTCCTTAGCAAGTTTTCCTAGAGCATCGGCATAGGCATTATCTCCTCAAGGAATCAGGTATAGAGTCACATTAGGAATCTTCTCCAACAGATTCATCGTGTACTGATGATATTCCACTAACCTTGGTTTTAAAATCATGTATTGTACAAAAACTTATTGAATGATAAGTTGAGAGTCACCATAAATGGAAATATTCGTTATATCCATTGAGATTACCAACTCCAACCCGGTGATTAATGCTTTGTATTTTGTTTCATTTTTTGTACATGGCTCTTTCAGGTGATAGGAGAATCTCAACATGTCCTTATCTGGCGTGATGAAAATCAGACCAATCCCTACTTTGTCTAATCCTTTGTCCTTTCTAGTTGAACAAGCTACATCAAAGTATATTTCTCAATGCCTGACATTAGAGGGTGCTATTTGCAGCACCTCCTCATTTGATAATTCATTATTGACTTGGGACCCAGCTAGAAGTGGGTGTGTAGTGAAAAAATATGCTAAAATCTATCCCTTGATAGCGTGGAGGGGAGCAAAAGTTATATCAAATTACAATAAAACCATCGACCATCTTGCTAGACGTCAGGAAAGTGTTGGTCGGGCCATTAAATATTGCAATGGATTAACTTTCAAAATAAGGGTAATCTTATGTGAGAGCATGTAGTGCCTAAACTTGTGAGCAGCAAAAATTAAAGCTAGACAATGCTTCTCGATAGGCAGATACTTCACTTCTGTCGGTATTAAATGATGACTCAAGTAGTATAGTGCATCCTCCTTGCCCTCATCATTGACTTGGGCTAATAGGGCTCTGAGAGAGTCGTCTAAAGTCGCGGTATAAAGTATCAACAATTTTCTCGAAATAGGGGCTGTAAAACAGGAGGTGTCATGAAGTAATGTTTAACATCCTCGGAGGCCCACTGGCATTTCTTTTTCTAAACAAATTTAGCATCCTTTTTAATTAATACTGAGTAGGGCTGACACCTACCTGAGAGATTAGAAATAAAGCATCTCAAATATGCCAACTTCCCTTAGAATGATCGTACTTGTTTCAAAGTTTTAGGAGGAGGCATTTCTAAGATAGCTTTATCTTTATTCGGGTTGATCTCGATTCCCAGATAACGAACAAGGAATCTTGGAAATTTCTCGAAGGTAACACTGAAGGCACACTTTAAGGGATTCATCTTAAGATTATATTGTCGTAATCTCTTGAACACGATCCTTAAGTCATACAAATGGTTTTCTTTTTTTTTACTTTTGATGACCAAATTATCCACATAACATTCCACTTGGTTTTGAATGAGGTCATTAAAGATCTTGATCATTGCATGTTGATATGTTGCTCGGACATTCTTTAATCCAAACGGCATCATTGTGTAGTAGAAAATTCCAATTGGTGTTTTGAAAGCAATAAGTAATGCATCTTTTGGAGCCATTTTTCTCTAGTTGTATCCTTAAGATCCATCCATAAAGAAGAAAATTTCATGTGCCAAAGCGATGTCCATCTTAATTTTGGTATCGGTAGTGGAAACTCAACTTTTGGACATGCTTTATTTAGATCCCTGAAATCGACACAGACATGGATTTGTCCATTTTTTTTATTAACTAGTATGATATTGGCTAATCATGTGGGGTATTGCTCTTCTCTTATAAAGTTAGCATCTATTAACTTCTTTACTTCAGCAATGAATTGTTGCTCTATTTTGAGGCACATTCTTCTAAGAGCATGTTTCACTGGGTCCTATCTTTGTCTATCCCAAGTCTATGCATTGCAACTTCTACTGACACCCCTGACATTTCATCATAACTCTATGCAAAGCAATACTTAAATTCTGATAATAACTTTATCAGCTTTATGGATTCTTCCTTGCCGAGTAAGGAACTTATAAAGGTAGGTGGGGTTGCTTCTCAGTCCCAAGGTTGATTTTTTTTAACTCATCAACTGTTGATTCAATTTCTTCTTCAAATTCTGGCAAAGCATCATCTATTAACTGTTCTTGGGAGTCATTCTCTATTTCAAGGCTGTCCTCTTCTAATTCATTGTAATAATCATGCAAAATTCTGAATCATCAACTGATCCTACAGCACCAAATCCTAGACCCTATTTTGAATTAGGAGTTCGGCTCTTAACATTCCACAATTTTTCAAAAAGTTGTAGCTTATCTTTTAGCATTTTTTTGGCACATATCCCTATTGAATTAATTTTTATACACAAGGAGAAAAGTAACAAAAACGTAAATTTATTAACTCATTAGAATTATCATCCAATTTATATGATTTTTAGAATTAGTAGAAGGGGAAGCACGGTGAAACTTGATCGGTTTCAAACCATCACTACAGACTTCTTTGACTTTTAAACTCTCAACCTTTTGAGGTTAGATTGGAGTAAGGGTCATGACATTGACATAGTGGTTGGTCCGATCATACATCAACCCATATTGATCTTTATTTATGTCTTCCAAGGAAATCTCGTATTGAGGATTCTTTTGTTTTGTTATCATCATTTCGTCTTCGAAACTTTCTTCATCCAAACTTTCTTCCATGTTAATGTTGATGGTTGGCCTAGTCCATTCAACATTCGGATTGGTTCTTCCTTGTCCACATCCCCGACCTCGATCTCGTGGGCTAAAAGAACCTCTACCACCTCGTTGTGAAGAGACAATAATAGATTATAACAACAGAGTTGAATGGCCTCTCCTTTGTCATTCTTCAGAGTCTTGCATTTCATTTGTCATGACTTTACGAAGAAAACTATTCTCTTTGGAGGTGCATAGTAGGCGATATCTTCATGAATGCCCACTGCATTTACTGAAAACGACTGTAAATCTCATTTAATATAATGTTATTGTCCTTCTTTGAAATATTTTATGCATTGAAGTAATGATGATGGAACCATATTATGCTCGTGAATACATGGTCATCCAAATAGAGCATTGAAACAAGTGTTTGCATCGATGATATGGAATTTTGCACTTGTTACTAGTTCTCCGGCATTCATTAACAGTGTAGTTGATCCAAGAGCTCTTTCTCCCTTCTAGTTGAATCCTCTTAATATCATTTTATCGGCTGTAAGCTCTTGAGCCTCAATGTTCAAATATGCTAACATCCGTAGACTCATTATGTTTAGTGATGCTCCCGGGTCTACTAGGACTTCTGAACAATACAAATCTACTGATATTGACAGAGATGTAAAGCGATCGATTATGGTTAGTAGTACCAAGCAACAAGTCTTCATCCGTGAAGGTTATCGTAGGGTGTTCTTTCAATGAAAAAACTTCAACCGAAGATGTGCTGGCCAACTGAGCCAAGCAAATCTCTAGGTCGGGCAAGGCTATAACTAGAGATACTCTCATCTTCTTTGATAGTATTAGAGCATCATAAATGCTTATTTTTTCCAGCAACCTCCTAAGATGAGTTACCACGTTATAGTTAACATTTTGTAATCCTCTGATTTTCAATTGGTTATGCGGCTCTTCCACTAGTGGAGGTGGAGGTAGTTCTTCTTGAGTGACTATTTATTTTTCTTTATCTATTGGAGTTGGTCTTAAAGGTAATACTTTCTTGCTCCTTAGATATACTTTTGTAATTTCTTTTTTCTGAGATGTTGTAGGTAAAATTTCTGGTATTACTTCTTCATCGGATATATCCAAGTTGATGGTAAATGATGTACCGTGACATTGAAGGGGTGCCTCCTCACTCCTGGTGCTATCGTAACCTGTATTGTCGATGTCTTCTTCATTCTCGTTAACGGGTTTATCAGACTCAAGTACGATTTGGGGATCGGTTTGGGAATCAAGATCACAGTTGGATTGAATAAAGTTAGTTATGTCATCAATAGAAACAACAAAAATGTAGCCAAAATCATAATCATTAAATTCATAATACCTCAGTGGGGCATAAAGATAATCATACATGGTCAGAGGTTCGAGGATTTTCTTCCCCGAATTCGAGATAACCAATCTAACAGAGGCAACCCCTATCCTACCCCCCATGCTATCGATCTTCACAACATCGGTTTTTTCCTTCTCATCTAGTTGCATGGACTTCTCTGGTAAAATCTCCAACTTGGGCTGAGCAAGTTATAGATTTTGAACGATTGCTTGAGCTGAAGCGGTCTGAATCTGATCTACTATCTTCTTGGATAACTTGCTCCAAACTGTGTTCTATCCATCTTTGTTTGCATATGGATCTATCAGAATGATGGGCTCGACCAAAATCATAATCACTAAATCTTTTTCAAGCACTTTCAAATATTCTTTTGGAATTTTTCTATTTCCTTTTTTAAAGTTCCTCTCGAGCCAATCCTTGAAGACGGAACAACCTTTTATCCTATGACCCAACACTCTATGGTAGAGATAAAAACTGGGACTATCATTCTTATCAACCTCTTTGGGCTTCTTTGGTTCTTGCAACCTGAACTCTAGATTTTTCATCAAATTCCTGAACATATTTGACACAACCTTATCTTTGAAGGAATATTTTCTTTGCCATCATTCTGAAAGAGTCGGACCCATTCTACCATCCATCTAGTATGATCCTCCCTGATATGGTTGTTGGTTGGATTGTCCATACTGCTCTACTTGCTATTGAGCATGTTGTAATGATTTCTAAGAACTTTGGTGAGAATGCTCTACTTGTATTTTTGTTTGTTGCTTTCCTTTATCAATTATTGCCACTGTCCCAGACCTCTTCTCGAATGCTCTAGTTTTCCTGAATTTCTCTGCTTTCTCTTTAGATTCCATATGTTTAACTTCCTCTTATAAACTGCTAGCTTTGCTTATAAATTTCTCAAATGACTTGATGGTGAGTCCCTTGAGCATGAAAGCTACCGGCCCATGTATGCTTTTGAGTAAAATCTCAATCGCATGTTGTTCCTATAGTTGAGGCTCACATTTCAAGCTAAGGTTTCTCCACCTCAAGATATAATCCACTAGAGTCTCGTTGGGTCTTTACTTCTCTACTACGAGATCTTCAATAGAAACATGGTGATGTGCTCCTGAAAATCTTTTTACGAACAACTGCTCCAATTGGGTGAATGCCTTAATTGATCCGTGAAGTAACTCGATGTACAAATCAAATGCAATACCTGGCAGGCTGTTGATGAACTGTCGGAGGAGTAAGGCTTCATTACTTTTTGTGTTGCCACAACTTGCTCGAAAGTGTGCTAGATGTTGCGTGGGATTCCTAATTTCATCAAATATCTTGAAGTTCAGTGACACAAAACCCTTTACGATAGGGTACAACATCGAACTCCTCAGTGTAAGGTCTACCCCTTGAAATTAATTCACCACCCTTAGATTAGGCTAAGGCCTCTTGAACTTGTTGTTTGACCAATTGTTTGATATTCTTCTCAGGCATGGTATTTGGTGAGTAATCTTTCTTTTGCTGCTCTTCTCCATTAGCAGAAGCAACTTCTATTCGTTCATCGGTGATAAGGATTATTTTAAGATGGTTAACTCTTGGAGAAGCTACTTGCTATGACTGGGATTGTCCATTAACTGTAGTCATGGCGGCCATTGTGGTTGCCATCTCATCCATTTGCTTTTCCATTTGACTAATCTGTTCATTCCTCAGGAAAACAGCACTACACAAATCATCAGCGGCGTTCCTTTCGACAAGAGGTTGGGCATCACGCCCTGATGAAATGGCTCTAGTCTCGATGACATGAATATCCATGAAATTCTCATCAAGGTAATTATTGAAATTAAAATCGTCATCATCATCATTAATTGTTACAACATGTTCTTTGGCTAGCTTGAAAATCTTAGCTCTGAGCTTTTTGACCTTTTCTTCAATAGTTGCTTCATGGATTTCCTTGAGATCGGGAGGATTTTCTTGAATGTCCTTCAATTGTTTATCAAATTCTATAGTAGATATTTTGGACTTTTTTCCAACTTGTCATTTTGCCCTGCAGGCTTAGCAGACCGTATGGGTATGACGACTTTGGGTACCTACACCCTCTTTCTTGACGATGATGACTTAAGATGAGGTATCTCAATAGAGGCATTGACATATCTGAGAGGAGTGTGCTCCCTGCAGTTTGAACCAATCACAATACCACGTAATTTCTTCATCTTTTCCCTCTTCGGGACATTCTTGTGATTAATAACTGGTTGAACCTTTGGATCTAGACGTGACTTGATTGGTCGACGTCCTGTAGACTTTGGAGCAGTAGAGGCAACAAAATATGTAGTGATAACTATACTTTCGATCCGGCTTTCCAGACGGAATCTGACGGGAATACGTGTTGGTAAAACTTCAGCTGACTTGTGGGACTATCGGGCAATCCTGACATCTCTTAGGATTTATTTCTTCTTTTGCGGGGACACCGCATTTCCCATTTGCTGAAGCAATTAGACCACTGAACATCCTTCTTTAGTGGCCAGTCTCTAGAAAACTGTACTGACTTGGGAGATAGGAGTAGGCTTCTTTTTCTCCCCACCATGTTTATGAGGTTACGGTAAAGTAGCAGCGATCTTCTAGATACTTATGTACCCATTAGTATCCATTAAAAGATGGAACCTACTGCCATGTAGAAGTGGAGAGGTCTCCTATAGTCTAAATTCCTCCTAATGAGGAAACTCATCATCTGGTACTTCCTCTGAGATTTGGGCCTTAGATGCCCTCCGAGCTTTTTGACTGCGGTTCTTTCTTTGTGATTGAGTTAGCGGTGCATACTTTGAACACTATCCAATCTCAAACACTGACGGAGGGATGGTAAATTCCTCAGTCTCATCTTCTACGATCCTAATCTCCTTTCTTTTAGTATAAAATGGAATAATAGACTTGACAGGTGCCGGAGGAGTAGTAGTTTTCACCTTCTTACAAGAAGGAAATTTTTTAGGATAATTCAGGTCAAATTCAACAAAGGGCTCCTGAACTTTTGGAGCGGTAACCTTCATTACAACGAACGGGGCCTTTCCGAGTACGACTTCAAGTTCGTCAAATTTGGCTTCAAACTTGATGGTAGGAGCGACATTGCGAGCGTTGCAGCTTGTTAGAAAATTGTAGGAAAAGGTGAGCGTTGGGAATTTCATTCCAACAGCTTCAAAAAGAAAGCTCATGGGTTAGTTATTTGGCCAATACCTTGTAATTCTAGTCTGAACACAAAAAATTAACAAAGGTCGATCTGTAGACTGGGAAACATTTTGTTTTATTTTTAGTTTGTAATGGTTTTAAATTTAATAAAAAAATTAGAAAGTAGAAGGATTTTCTTAATTAGATAAGAAAGAGCAAGCATAACATGACATAACTAAATTTAATTTGCGACAAAGCAAATCAGGCTTGAAGGGGAAACTGAAGTTTAGCACCCAGTGCGGGACCAACTTTACAACGGATAATTCCCAGGTAGAACTAGTCCTCAGACACACCTATTAGGAGTCTAACCCCACACAAAGATTAAAAAAGTCCTTAATGGCCTCTTGAACCCCTCCGCTCAAAGGTGATTGAACAAACAGTCCTGAAGTCTAAAAGAGTTGACCGTACTTACTTACCTAAAAAAGAAATGGGCGAAGTATGTCAACAAAAGAAGGTTAATTTTGGTCCATAAGGGACATTGACACATCACTGATATATGAAGATAATATTCTCTGATTTAAATGGAGAGAGAATTCAATCCCTAGAAGCTGTGGGCACTATTTTAATTGAGGTGTTGCCCGTTGGAAGCTATCGGCCACTGGAATCGAAATACCGTCTCCTGCTTCGGAAGAACATTTAATTTATATATATATATATATATAGTTTAGAAAAATATGAAATCAAACTGACCCCAGATTTTTCACAGTTTAAAAGAAGAGCACTATACCTCAAACCTTGTATCTATCCCGAAAGATAAACATAAGACATGAGGGGGAGGCTCGATGAAATAAACTAAGAAATATATGACATTTGTTTGGTCTGCGAAATAATTTTATTTGCCGCGAAGTTCCCCTACTTAATACAAAGAATTGAATAGAGTTTATATTAAGTTGAATTCATAAATGTTTACTATAAGGGCAAGCCTCTATAGTTAATTACGTCTT
>NW_018165360.1:0-6706 GCF_001263595.1 Phalaenopsis equestris
TAGACCTCAACCAAAAGTGAGGTCAACAGGCTTTGGATGAGGTTATTTCTTTTCTTACTGATTGAAGAGGAACCTAGAAGGTGAAGAATGGAGTTAAGGTAAACTTTCCTCTTTCTATGTTAAATGTAGTATCTAAGGCCTGACACTATTTTATTTCTAGAAGAATGTTACCAACAAATCATCATAATGAGGTTACAAGGGATAGAGCCATCTTAAACCTCTATATCCAACAGATGAAAATAATAGATGTAGGCTCTATTATTTATAGAAACACTAGATATATTGCTTTTGAAGAGACAACTGGAGGTTTAGCACACCCTGCCCTAATTTTCACACTATCTGAATAAGCAAGAATTAATTATAGACCAGAGGAGGAGAGGATTGAATCTCTAAAACCTATTGGGCCTGCCAATATAAAGACTTATGAATCTCATGTTGGATGGAGATCTGAAAGTAGGACCAGAGATATCCCTTCTAATTGAGGTACTTCTAGTACCTCTACTTTCCAAGAACTTATGGAGCAAATGATGATCCAACAAGGAAATATTTTGAGAATGGATCATAGAATGGAAAACATGGAGGGCAGAAATGCTCTCTTTGATGATTTGATAAGACAAAAGTTTGAATACGATGTTGCTTATGATGATGCAATGGTCAAATTCATGAAGGGTGATCTCTCAGTTCAGTTTCCTACTCACCTTATTTTTATTCCATATCAGCAGCAGAATTTGGACGTGTTAGAAGAAGAAGAAGAAGAAGAAGAAGAAGAAGAAGAAGAAGAAGATTGGTGATGCTTTAGTTAAATTTTTGTTTATTTTATGTTTAGTTGTACTTTATTGTTGAGTCTCTTTGTTTGTGGACTAAGATATCTTATTTTGTTGTATGTTGTGTTGTGAACTGTGGATTTGTGAGACTGTTTTTAATATTGTTATAAGTTTTTAGTACTTTGTTGGATGTATTTGAACTTAACTCTTTCTCAGCAAAATTTTATATGTATTATGTGCAATTTAATGTTTTAAGTCTTGTAGCTTTTCATATTAGCACCTGCAATATTTCAGAGTTAAGTTTCAAATCAGAATCTTCAACAGGTATGTCTTGTTTTATGTATTAAATGTTTTCTTTAACCCTTAAGTTTTCAGTTCTTTATTTAAAATCTTTTAAAAATTCAAGTTTGGGGGAAGAGAAATTCCTTTTTAAAGAAAAGAAACTTAATTTTATTTGTCATCAATTAGTTATATTTTCAAAATATTTTTTAAAAAAAAAATTTAACATGACATTTGGTATTAGAGGGTAACTTTGGATAACTATATCTATGTTTCTAAATATATAGTAAACTTAAATAAAATTTTTAAATAATAAAGGTTAACTTTAGAGATTAAGAATAAGACTATGTTTTTATATTTTAAGTAAAGAAATTTGTATTTTTGAAGTACTAAAAATCTTAGAGATTCATTTAAGAAGAAAAGATTAAAACTTTATGAAAAATCTTATTGACCTCACTTTTGGTCGAGGTTTAGTTTTTCCTCTTTAGTAGCCTAAGGTCTAACCATGGGACTTTCCTGTTGACTATTACTAGAAAACTAGAAAAGGAACCCTCACCATTAGAAATTCTAAAGTCTTCTTTACTCAACTTAAAGTTCCACATATTGGTCCTAACCTCTGGCACTTAGTAGGTGCATTATGGGGGAAACTCAAGATGAGTCACCCTTAGGACTGTTGGACCTTAGGGTAGGGTTGACCCTGGGACCCTGGGTGTTGTTCTAGGGCTTAAGGCACTCACTTACACTCACTCTCACCCACAATCACTCACAACCCTAAACCTAAACTTCTAGACTTTGGTCCCTTGATCTTTTGGGTACTCATGTAGGTGGTCTCCTAAACCCACAGACTTAGGCTAAGGTACAGCTAAGACCAGTACATAGAAGACCCAAAATAGGGTTTCCATTGGTCCATATCTTATTTAAGGTGGTTGGTACCCCAACTCTACAAAAATGCCCAACCTAGATACCCTTTGGACCCTGAATTTGGCCAAAATTTCCAAATCCCAAAATACCCAAGTTGGTTCAAAAATCATTCCAAACATCTTGAAAACACCCAAACTACCCAAAATCACCAAATCCTTAGAAATTACCAAAATACCCCTCCTTAGCCCAAAATTCCAAAAATTCTAAAAAATCTCAAAAATTCCCAAAAACCTTTAAAATATTCCCAATTTTATTTTCCTCAATTACCAAATGACCCAATTTGGCCAATTTGACCATCTTTGACCAAAACCCCCAAATTGCCTTTAAAGGCCCAATTTTCCCCAAATTACCTCAAAGGTCTATCTAGTTGGTCCTAACTTCCCCCAATTTCAATTATAAACTCAAATTAACCCTTCATATGACCAATCTAGACAAAATCCAAGTTGAATTGACCCATGTTTTGAACCTAATTTTGATCTAAATCAAAACCTTTGACTTGGTTCTATCAAATTGAACCCATGGCAAACTCAACTTACCACAAATTGTGTTGAAAAATACCTTTATAATATTCCCATAGATCAAAATTTGACCTTCAATTGGCCTTGGTGAAGCCTCAATTTCATTTGATTTCAACTTAAGTCAAAAAATCCCCAAATTTGCCCAAATTGGCCATGTCTCAAAATCTCACCAAATTGGTGGCCTTAGCCCCAAAATTTCCACTCTATTCCTTCATGAAAAATCTTTAAAACATCTCCCTTGATCATTTGGACCCTTCAATTTGGACTTAGCCCAAGGCTAGCCTAATCTAGACCCAAGTCCAGCCCATCATGCCCAAATTGACCAAATTTAAAAAATCCTTCAAATTGACCCTCAAATTGAATTCAAAATCATTTCAATTCTTCACCAAAAATCTTCATTTCAATCATCTACATAATGTTGATCAATCATTTGGGAAAATTGACATGGCTAGCCTAACCCAAACCCAAGCTTTGGTCATTTGAACCCACATTGAACTCATGCTCTAAAGATGGCCTAACTACCCTAAAGTCACCAAATTAATGACACCCAGAAAATTAGCCCCCCCCCAGCCATTAGTTGGACCCTAGTGACTAGCCTAAACCCCATAAAACCATTTAAGCTAAACCATGGACCAAAAATCCCCTAAATCAAGGGATTTAATGCCATATTTGCTTAAGCTTTGGATATTTTTGTCAAAACAAATCACAAACACTTTTAATTGCTGTGACATATTCCCCTGACTCATCTGACCTCCCTGGCAAGCCGGCCGACCTAGTGGCTGGAAAATGACCAAACCGAGAGCCACCCCATGAGATTAAACCCAATTCAATTCAAACCTAGAGGCCACATCATCCAAATTGAAGCTTAGATCCTCTCTGCCCTCCACCTAGGCAGCACATATCACCCCCGATTGGCAATGACCACCCCCGAATTGGCCATGACAGCAAGCCTTAAGCCATTTTTATAAAAAGCTCCCCTTAATGTCCATGGAGGAAGTGCTGAAAATTACTCTAAGAGACTCCCCCAAATTGATCCCAGTGCCTCTTTAAGACCTCCTCAGTGCAATCCAACCCCCACATTGTTCTGAATCCCCTTGTCGGAGCCCAATTTTTGAGCCGAAAAACTTGCCGGAGACAGGACTGAGCTCTACACACCTCTACACTCCAACAAACTCAAATTGAAGTCACCCACACCTTCACCACAGTGAGAGAGGGAGAAGCCCCATCAATCCCCCTTTCACAGAGCCTCTAGCACAGCTCTAGATCAACACCTGAAATCAAGCTTGGTCGAATTTATACTTGGACTTTACACCACAACAAGAGACTTAATCCCTAGCCTCCTTGGACCCCAACAAACGTGTCGAGAATATCTGATCAAAGATTCCCTTCTCAGAGCCAAGTTATTGAACTTCTCCTCCTCCCGAGCCTATTTTGATTCTCTGTTTGATTAGGCTTAATTTAATTACATGATTTCCGTATGGATGTGTTCGTCTCACTTAGACGAGTTCATAGGATCAAACCCGAAGTGATTTGGTTGAGTCTAGGCCGATATCTTATGATTTTAGTGAGGACGGTCATGGGATCACTCTATCAGGGACGATGATGGGGAGCTGTCTGATCAAGCATGTATCAGATGGATGGATGAGATCAAGCCGGACAACGCACCCTTACATGAACCCGCGGGCCGAGTTAGCAGACGCGTGGACGTCGACGAAAAATAGGAGCGCACCGCGTGGAGCTTCGGAGCCGCTTGAGGATGAAGAGGTGCCACACGTTTAAATAGATAAATAGAGAATTTAAAATTTCAGAAAATGATCCATAACTTTAAAATTCATATATTGGTGTAGAAAAATCACAAAAATAAAATAAAAATACCCTCTTGCTCAGTGAACAGAGGAGAACAATGTGGAAATAGTTTGAAGTCCATTTGATGCATGTTTTTTTTAATTAATTAAACACTAATTTGAGTATTTTGATTCCCCATGCATGTAAGCATATCACCATGGCTTGAAATTTTAACATGTTGTTGCCTCTGTCTTAGGGAACATCCTCTAATTTTTCTAAAGTCAGTAGAGGTCCCTAGATAGAGATCCATATTGTTAAAGTTTATGTCTATTATTTGCATAAATTTATTATGGTAATTAGCTTATGGTAATTAGCATGTGGCCTAGAAAATTCCAAGAAAATTTTGGAAGGTTTACTATGAATCTCTTAGAAAATATTTCATGGGTTAAGTCAGTAAGAATACACCTAATTTTCACCAATCCTAAAACACAAAGAAAATTAATTTTGGGTGACACAAATATCTAAATGACTTAATTTTTAATCTCCACTAAGATTCAAAGTCCAGAGAACTCCCCATAAAAATTTCAAAACATTTGGAGTCCATTTGATAACTTAAATTGATTTTTCAAGTTAAATGACATTTTTAGCACTAAAATGATTTTTAATAATTCAAATATAACTAAAAAGATTCTAAAACTTGGTTTTTGGAGTTCTCTATTATCAGAGGAATTTTATAAAAATAAATTTGAAATAAAATAAAAACTTCATTTTTAGCCTATTTATAATATTTAAAATAATTAAAAAAATAATAAATTTCATGGAAATTTTCTATTTTGTTTTCTAAGCATTTATGAACAATTAGAATATTTTTTCCTGATTTTATAAATAAAGATATTGAATTTTGAAACTTAAAATAATTTTTAAAGTCTAAAAAATGGATTTTCAATAAAACAATTCCAATAATTTAAGAAAAAATAAAAAAAATGTGAAATTTGTTTCTATGTGTCTCTTGACATTAGAGATATTTAATAAAAATAGAAAATTAATTTCACACACTTAAAATATTTTATAATTAATAAACACTCCAAAACTTAAAATAATTCTTAAAATTTAAATAAAATTTGAAAAAAATCATGAAATTTTGTCCAAAGGCTTCTATGGTCTAAGCATACATCTAGTAAAAATTTCAAGGGATTAGGCCTTACCTTGGTCAAGTTAGGAGTTTTCTTTGAAAAATCCTATTTTTGCATTAAAATAATTATATAAATTAAAATAAATTTTGAAAAATCATATTTTCTCCTTTGATGTCTTAACTGACCCATGAGTGAGATGATATAAAAATCTAAAGTCATTTGGATTAAATTTGATAAATTATGAAGTGATAGAGCCTTAGGGGCAAAAGTGTAATTTTGGAAACTTAACCTTAACTAACATTTAGGACTAATTCCAGAAAGGGAAATGGGTAACCTTTGATCCTAATCAACACAATTAGATGTTTGAAACATAAGGGATTAATTGGAAGAAACCTATCTCACTTTTCTTAATTAAAGGGTAAATTTGTAATTTTCTTAAATTATTAAAATTTGGAAGTCTAGTCAATTAAATGATCCTAGACATAAAAGTATGATTTTGGGTGTCAATAACTCACTAGTTTAATACCCCTATTTGATGTTCAAATGAATTTTAAAAAATGAATCATCATCATCACTTAAAAATCAATTTCATTCAAAGTGATTAAGAAATCCATCAAAATTTTAAGGGGCTTAATAGTGACCTAGGCCAAATAAAATTTTATTTAAATAAGAATTAGAAAAGCAAACATAATTGAAAATTTAAACATCTTTCAAACACTACAAGACCAAGTCAAAAAGTTGGCTAAATACCTTAATAACACTAACTTGCTGTCGGCACTATTTTTGGTGTGGGGTTTGCCCGTAAGAAGCTGTCGGTCATCGGAATTGAAATCCCGTTGCCCGCTTCGGAAGGACGTTTTTTTTTGAAAATTTTAGTTTTGAAAAAAGATGAAGTCAAACTGATCCCATAATTTTCATAGTTTAGATGAAAGAGCGCTTTACATCAAATCCTGTATCTATCCCGAAGGATGAACACAAGAGTTGACGGTGAGGCTCGATCAAATAAACTAAAGAAAGTTATGACATCCGTTTGGTCTGCGAAACCAATGTATTGGCCGACAAGTTTCCATATTTAATATAAGGAATTAAATAGGGTTTCTATTATGTTGGGTCCGGGAAAAGCTTCCTATAAGGGCAAGCCCCTATAGTTAATTACATCATAGATAACTAAAGTTACCTATGAATACTCTCGATAAAAGTAAAAAAAAATTACCTTCAAGGAGTTCAAATGGTAAGGACATTTCAAAGATATCGGACTAAGAAGTGTGAAAGGGGATTGGTTCAAATTTGAAACATTTTGTTTTTG
>NW_018165360.1:8600-9347 GCF_001263595.1 Phalaenopsis equestris
AATGATTCCTAAGTGTTTAGGAAATAATTTGAAATATTTTCATGAGTTTAATATTTTATGATTTTTTTTTATTATTTTTAATTATTAAAAATAATTAAAAAAAATAACATAAAAATCAAGTTTTTATTTTAAATAGATTTTTATTTTTATTAAATCCCCATGATATTAGAGAGCTCAAAAAACTAAGTTTCATAATTTTTAGAGTTATATTTTGATTTTTAAAAATCATTTAAGTTTCAAATTTGATAATCATTTTTAAAAATCAATTAAAAATATTAAATGATCTCCAAATGACTTGAAATTTTTATGGTGAGTTCTCTGAATCATGAACCACAGTAAAAAATAAAAATCAAGTGATTTTAATCTATGTGTGTTTCAAATTAAATGTTTTAAGCAAATTAAGGTTTGCACAAAATAGTGATATTTTGATTTTTAAAAATTATGAAATTATTTTCTAAGACTTCTATAGCCATAAGGAACTTACATAAATTTTTGTAGAATTTTCTAAGTCACATACAATTTTCTATAATTATTTGAATAGAAAATGCATAAAAACTTAGAAAATTAAGATCTCTATTTAGAAATCTCCTATGTCTTTGGAAAAATGCTCAAATTGTGCACCTAGATAGAGGCTACAACATATAAAAATTTGGGGTTAAGATGATAATCCAATATGAATAGAGAATTGAAAAACCCCTAACACTAATTCATTTTTTAAAAATAATTTATGCATCAAATTAATGTGAA
>NW_018165360.1:12806-20148 GCF_001263595.1 Phalaenopsis equestris
ATTTCAAGTGCAATTGGATAGATATCCATTCTAAATGAACCATGGATCAATGAAATCTCCATTTTGGGTTCTTATGTATTGGTTTTATCAAGGGTATTGTGAGGGGATTGTGTACCTTAGCTCCAAATCAACACCAAGAGTCAATTCTAAGGTCAAGTAGTCCTATAGGAACTCTCCTTGAGTTCCCTCATAATGATCTTACCTACTAAGTGCTAGAGGTTAGGACCAATATGTGGAACTTCAAGCTGAGTAAAGAGAAGAGTTTTGAGTTTCTAATGGTGAGGGTACATTTTCTAGTTTTCTAAGACTAGTCAGTAGGAAAGCCCTATGGCTAGATTTAGGCTACTAAAGAAGTTTCTAGACCTCAACCAAAAATGAGGTCAACACTTGCCCCGTTAAGGGTCTTCACCCACATAATTCTCAAATTGAATTATAAGTGATAATTACCCTATTCTTAGAGATAATCTAGACATCAATGTTTACTGAGCATTAAGAGTATTTACAGGATAGATCATTAAACAACTTGATAAGTTTAAAAGAGCTCATGATTTTTCACCAGGCAGTGAGAGAGTAGCACGGACCTGCTTTTTTCTCTAGTTCTGTTGGATACCTCGGAGGTTTACTAAACTTAATATGTTTTGCTCAACAAATATCATCCTTAATCAAATTAATAATGACCCACAAAGATATGACCTAGGGTTAGGAAGGTCGCCAAAACTTTATTTCCTTGTTTCATATAAAATGCACTAACACGCATTTTGAGTTTCATGTGATGGAACAAGAAGACTCACCAGGTACACTTTTACAGTTTACAATATTGTCTTTCTTGTACTTTCATATTATACTTTTTATGTTAACACAAACTTGCATGTTAAAAAACGATGTCACCCTGCATGAAAACTGAAACTGCTAGGATTGCCACAAAACCAAAACCAAAACCAAATATAAAATCAACCAAGATAAAAATCACATCCACAACATTCAAAATATAAAATAACTCAAATTTTAATCATAAACATCACACAAAGCTACAACTTCCACTAAATTAACACGTCTCTTTCGGATGATTGGGAATTCCTCGGAGGAGGTAACTTACACTTGCTAACGAGGTTTTCCACAGTCTAAACAAAATTATGGAACTCATTAAGTTTAGTTTAATAAATTCATTTGGACTAAATGAATCCAATAGAAAATAGTGGTGCCAGAACGAGGGAACCATAGGATCATAACCGGTGTATCTCTAATCAACTTTAACATCCCCCATAAAATTTAAAGAACTTCAACCATAGGGCCACCTGATTTGACATCATAACTTGACACACTAGAAAACTCAAATTCGCCACAATGAGGAGCTTGGAGCTAGCATGGTGGGTAGTACGGTTATCTTCAACAACAAAACCTGTCTTCCCCAACTAAACCAATTTTCCTTTCTTAGACTTAAATAACAAATCCATAGGACTTTGAGGTTACTTGCTTATCCAACGCAAATCCTCACCTTATCTTTAGATCTTTGTATAGCCCTGCTATACAATATAAACCCTAACTCGTCTTAGGATTCCGAGGTTGTTGTCCGTTACAACATAAATCCTCATATCTTCCAGGCTATTTGTGTGATCATTTTGCACGAATGTAAGCCCTAATAAATAAAATTGGCAGAATGAAATACCTAAATATTTCTCCTTAACGCTGAAGCCAAACATTATGATAGCTTAGGAAGTCACTGAGGTTCTCCTTTGGATTCATGACATCCCATAGTTCTTCCTCCTTTGGATTCTAAAACAAAATGTTCCAAATTTGAACCAATTCCTTTTCACACCTCTTTGTTTGATCTCATTGAAAAATCTTACCATTTTGAAATCCTTGAAGATATTATTTCCTGATTTTTATCGAGAGTTTTTTTAGATGATTTCGGCCATTTAAGATGTAATTAACTATAGGGGCTTGCCCTTATAGGAAGCTTGTCCGAACCCAGCTTAATATAAACCTTATTTAATTCTTCATATTAAATAGGGGAACTTATCGACAAATAAAATGGTTTCACTGACCAAACGTATGTCATATATTCCTTAGTTTATTTGATCGGGCCTTATCCTCAAGTCTTGTGTTTATCCTTTGGGGTAGATACAGGAATTAAGGTATAATGCTCTTTCATTTAAACTATGAAAAGTATGGGGTCAGTTTGATTTTATATTTTTCTAAACTAAATATATATGTAAATTAAAACGTCCTTCCGAAGAGGGCGATGAGATTTTGATTCCGGTGACCAATATAATGAAGTTCAAAATCATTAAAGGCTATCCAGATATAATAATCTTCACATGAAAAGAAAAAAAAGAAAAGGAAAAGGATTGAAAATGATCCTGAAAAGAAAAAAAGAAAAAAAAGGAAAGAAAAGAAAAAAAAAGATGTGAGGAGAAGCTTGAGGAGATGCCTAATTAAAAATTGGCTTCACTTGAATCAACTTAAGGAAAAAGCTTGGCTACATCTTCTAAACTTATATTTCAGTATTAACATATTTACTAGTAAAGTTTCATGAAGAACTTTTTCATATGAATATTCTAAGTGGCTTTAATATAAATAATTTGCAATTTTCCTTGAAAAGAATAGAGAATCAAAAATCTTAGACTTGACCTCTAGATATTCTTATACCTTTAATATTAATTGGAGTTATTTTGAATATTTCTTAAGTGATGTTATTTTATCTAGTGAACTAAGATATGGAAATCTAGAAGTTAAAATATTTACCATAAGTCATATTTTTATGTAGTAAAGGAGTTACTTGAAGACAAGTAACATTTAAATTTGAGGGATTTTGATACACCAAAATATATGCATTTTTAGACCCATATTTTGTACTCATTTTCGGTGATATTGCACTTTAATGGAAGGTATTTTCTATGTTTTATTGCAAGTTGTTGATTTTGAAGACTTAGAGCAAAAAGGAAGCAAAAAGGATTGAATTTGGAGCAAAAAAGGACAAGTTAAAAATTTGTTCAGCGCTGATGGCGCCATTTGACAGATACTTGGGATTTACTTACAAGCCTCTGATGCTAGTGTAAATGAAAGCCCTGTTTCTAAAAGATTCAACAAATTTGGATGTTTTTTGAAGACTTTTTGGATGCACCTATTGGAGAACCGACTTGGGCTCTATTTAGGGCCGAAATTTGATCATAACCCCCCTTCGCACCATTTCAACTTCTTCTACTCATTTCAATTTTTCTCTTCACACACCTACATTCTACGCCATTCCACACCTTTAGTTAGTTATTATTTCTATAGTTTTGAGTTTTTGTGGTGAATTTAAGTGTTAATTATTCTCTAAGAAGTGTTGGAGAGGAAGATAAGAGAGAGATTTCTTCTTCCTACATTTTCTAAGAGCGGCTACAAAGGATTTGCTTTGAGAGAGAGTTTCAGATAAGTGTTGTTTGTTTATTATTATTGTATGAACTTTCTTTTATATATAAAATTTGTGTTTTTTTTGTATATTTCTCATGAAGTCTGAGTAGATTCCTTTATCTTTTTCCATACTCTAAGATATGGTGAAATGAAGAGATAATGTGGATGTGCCAATGTAAAAATTTAAAATAAAATGTGATGGTTTTTGATACACCTAAAATATATGGTATTTTTAAATGCATTTTTATAGATATTTTTGAGATATTGCGCTTTAATTAAAGGTATTTGTGTGTTTTTTTTTCATATACAAGTAAAAAACTAAAAAATGCTAAAAATAGTTAAAAAGGATCACATTTGGAGTAAAGAGGTGAAAATTGTGCTAAAGTGTTTTGGCGCCTAAGCGCCAGATCCGGTGTTTATGCTCCAGTTAAGCAGAGAAGGCCGCACCTAAGCACCAGAGGCCTCACGCTTAAGCGTCAGAGGCAGTTATTTGGTGATTTTATTCATTTAACCAAATTTTGAAGAGGTATTTGAGGCATCTATTGGCTAAAGAGGGTGGTTATGACCACTAGAAACAAAAATGTTATTTAAAGACTTATAAAAGGAGGTATCCTTTGGAGAATACATCGAATTGGGATGCATTTTGAAGAGTTATCATGACTCCTCTTGAAGATTTATAAAAGAAGGAAGTTGAGACTTTTTAAAGTGTGCTTGAAAGTTCTTAAAAGTGTTGGAAAGAAGAGAGTTTTAGAGAGATTTTTAGGCACCACAAATTTACTTTATCCTTTTTGTTTCTAGTTTATTTTGATAGTGTTAGAGTGTTGTAAAAGAGAAGAGATTTAAAGGAACTTCAAGAGTTTGGTGGAGGATTTGAGATAAGGTTTTATCTTTTATTTTGAGCTACTTTTGGTTTTAATCGAGACTTCTTGTTGGTTTGACAATGATTTCTACTTTTAAACTAAAGTGTGATTTTATTTTCTTCATGGAATATGAGTAGTTTTCTTTATCTTTCTTCTTAAAATGATAAGTAATTAAAGTGTTGGATGCAAGTTGTGGAGAGTATTAATCTTTAATGTTGGAAGAAGTTGTGATGATTTAAATCCATGAACTTCATTTCTTGATTTGTCCTATCTAGATGTTAAAATTTGTTGTGAGAACATGTAAGAACCGGGCTGATATTGTCTCCGTCAACAATTAGAAATATTCACATGAGGTTTTATGAATGAGAATATAATTCATATGATTTAGTGCAAATAAATAAGAAAATAATCTTTGAAGGGTGTAGAGTTAGAGGACTTTAAAGTGATAGGTTAAAGCCCCAAACTTGGTTTATTATTTTAGATTATGATATGAGATGTTAGCCCCCAGGTGGCGGCAATCGAGGGAACTTTAGAGTGAGAGTTAGTATCTTCCCTGCCTAGCCAGTCTTCAGAATAATTCAAACTTTAAATTAGCCAATGTTCTTTATAGCATCTCTCGTAAGGGTAAAGAATATAATTGCTCCTATTTGACACAACACAATTTGCATACTTCCACAACATAATTTCTATGCTTATTTCTGATTCATGATAAGGAGAAAGATATTTTCAAATGCAGTGTTTTTCTTTTACATAAACTCAAGTTATCTTTTTAAATTGTTACTATTTTGTTAAAATATCAAAAATACCAAAAAATTTTTGAATTTTAATTTTTGCGAATACATCTCTATTTAAGTAATTGTCTTTTTTTTTAAAAAAATTTGCTATTCAATAGAGCATATTTCGTATTTTCCTGTGGGTTCGATATTCAGTTCTTAATAAAAAAAGTCCTACATTACTTGATAACGATATATATACTTGTGTAGTATACCAATATATAAATTAAAGAGTTAAATTCCTATTTTCTTCAGGATCAGGTTTTGACTCTATTGCAAAGTAAGGAAATATAAGTGAAAATATAATCGAGACATTGTTATACTATTGTATATAAGTAGTAAGTTTGGGATCAAGTTTTTTGCGCCATTGCTGAGGAAATTAATTGATTTAAAAGCAAATTTATATTTTTAGAAAGTTTTGTTTAAACTTTAACAATTATTATATTTTATTATGTGTGTTTTATTTTATTTTTATTTTAGGTTAGTGTATGCGTAGTTTAGGTTCTAAAGGACTAGTGCCCTACGATTCTGATTTAGAAAGAGCTGTTAGAAAAATTAGAAAAACCAAAAAAATTATAAATTTTGAAAAATCTAAAAAAAATTGTAGAAATGGTAGACCAAAATAATCAAAATGCTGAAAATCATCCCTTGAAGAGATTATGCCAACCCTACTGTAGATGAACTTCATTGTAGTATTCAAAAACCTACTGTAGTGGCTAATTCATTTGAGCTTAAACCTATTGTTATCCAAATGGTATCGAATAATTTGTTTGGGGGATCACCAACTAAAGATCCAAATTTACATCTTGCCAATTTTCTAGAATTGTGCGCTACATTTAAATATGATGGTGTATCAGATGATGCCATGAGACTTAGGTTATTTCCTTTCTCACCGAGGGATAAAACTAAAATATGGTTGAATTCATTAGCACCTGGATCTATCAAAACTTGGGGGTGATTTAGCACAAAAATTCCTTGCTAAAAATTTTACACCATAAAAAACTGTGAAGCTTAGAAATAATATTACATCTTTTAATCAGTTTGAAGGGGAATCTATTTATGAAGCATGAGAACAATTTAAAGAACTCTTAAGAAAGTGTCCACACTATGTTATACCAAATTGGTTAAAAATTTAAACTTTTTACAATAGATTATTTGGATCGCTTAGATCTTTTTTTGATGCCACTGTTGGTGGTTCATTGATGTCAAAATCATATCATGATGCTTATGATTTAATTGAAGAGATGGCTACAAATAAAATTTAATGGCCTTATGAGAGGGTAAATTCTAAGAAAGCAAAAAGGAGCAAATTTGGAGCAAAAAGGACCAAAATGTGGAGAATTGCACTAGGGCGCCGACGACGCCATCGAGGCCGCCGACGACGCCATCGAGGCCATCGACGGCGGGATCGATGTTTATGTGACATGTACGATGGATAAGGCCAGAAAGGCCAGATTTTGGAGGGGTGCGTAAGCAACTCTTGGGAAAACTCATCCACATCTTTAAAGAGAACATTTTGGCCGCAAATAGTGAGACTTTTGGAGTCCTGGAGGTTAGAAAGGATTCATTAGTACGTAGAAAGCTTGCTAGAACGTGTAACTGTGAGGAATTCTTCAAGAAATTGTAAGATTGGAAGGAAAGTGAGAGATTTCTTCCTCCTTACTACTTTGAAGAGGAATTCTATGTGCTGTAAAGAAAGGAAGAGATTCAGAGGAACTTCGAGGAGTGTTCTTGGGGAGAAATTTAGAGATAAGTTATTTACTTGTTATAGTTTGTATGGCTTTGATTTTATTATGAATTCCAAGTTATGTTGTGCTTTCCCTATGAGTTCTAAGTAGTTTTCTGTCTTTCTCCTTATCTCGAGATTTGTGAAATGGTGATTTGAATTGGTGAAGTCATGAAAATATTTAAGAAATTGTGATGATCTTTTCACTTCGATCTTAATTTACTTTCAATTTGGTCAATTGATTTATTAAAATATGTTGGAAGATTCAACTAAAGTGAAGATTACATCTAAGTTTCAGGGAGGTCAAAGCCCTTGGAAGTTGGGTGCAAATAAATAGGAAAATATTACTATCGGGCGTAGAATTGGAGATTTTAGAGTGATAGACTAAAATCCCTAATTCAGTCATATTGTTTGAGTGCTGATGTGTACTTGTTAGCCCTCAGGTGAGGGGAACGTGGGAGCTCTGAAGTGAGAGCCGGTTTCCTCCCAGCCTAGCCACAGATTCAGTAAACAAGCATAGGATTAGTCAATGTTCTTTATGTCTGGACCAAAGGGTAAAGAATAGGATTGCTCCTATTTGGCACATA
>NW_018165360.1:20178-21587 GCF_001263595.1 Phalaenopsis equestris
TCCAGTGAAGCCAATTTTTGATTAGACAATATCACAATTAAACGTTATTTTCTATAATTAGTTATTATCCAAATTATCTACTTATTTCAATTGCCTATTAGTGACAGATAAGCCCTAAGTCTAGCCATAGGATTTTTCCTACTGACTAGCCTTAGAAAACTAGAAAAGGTACCCTCACCATTAGAAACTCAAAACTCTTCTCTTTACTCAATTTGAAGTTCCACATATTGATCCTAACCTCTTACAATTAGTATGTGAGATCATTACGAGGGAACTCTCTATTTATAATGACTTAATTTCATACTGTGTTTACCATATGGATGTGTTCATCTCCTTAAGACGAATAATTTAAAAAAATAATCACTAAAATCCATTAAGAAATGAGAGAGATATTAAGATTTTAAAATGGACGGCTCTCGGTTAAGCCTATCGGGGACGATGAACGGATGCCGTCCATTCTCGCGTGTATTGAATGAAAGGCGGAGATCAAGCCGAATAATCATCCAAGACGAAAGACGATGCAGCGGGCCGCGTGGCAGCTGAGTCAGAAGGCGACGTTGAATAGGAACGTGCCGCGTGGCTTTTCGACGAATCCGATGATCCAGTCACCCCGCGGTTTGAATAAATAAATAGGGGTATTTAATAAATTCAAAAAATACCCCTAAACTTCAAAAATCCATATCTTTGCATAGAGAATTCATAAAAATAAAATAAAAATACCCACTTTAGAAAATTCATAAAAATAAAATAAAAATACCCTCTTGCTCAGTGAACAGAGGAGAATCATGTGGAATTATTTTCACATTAATTTGATGCATAAATTCTTTTAAAAAAATAAATTAGGGTTAGGGGTTTTTCAATTCTTCATTCATATTGGATTATCACCTTGACCGCAAATTTTTATATGTTGTAGCCTCTGTCAAGGTGCACAATTTGAGCATTTTGCCAAAGATATAGGAGATCTCTAGACAGAGATCTTAATTTTCTAAGTTTTTATGCATTTTCTATTGAAATAATTATAGAAAATTGTATGTGGTTTAGAAAATTCTACAAAAATTCATGTAAGTTCCCTATATCCAAAGTAGTTTTAGAAAATAATTTCATAATTTTTAAGAATTAAAACATCACTATTTTGAGCAAACCTTAATTTGCTTAAAATATTTAATTTGGAATACATAGAGATGAAAATCACTTGATTTTTATTTTCCACTAAGGCTCATGAGTCAGAAAACTCACCAAAAAAATTTCATGTCATTTGAAGATCATTTAATATTTTTAATTGATTTTTAAATGTGACCATCAAATTTGAAACTTAAATAATTTTTAAAAAATCAAAATATAACTCCAAAAATTATGAAACTTAGTTTTTTGAGTTCGCTGATATTAGGGGGATTTAATAAAAATAAAAA
>NW_018165360.1:22559-23056 GCF_001263595.1 Phalaenopsis equestris
AAGATAATTCCCATAATTATTAAAATTTTGGAAACTTCATTAGCATAAGATGACTTTTGAATTTAGGGGTATAACTTTAGAAATCAATGATTTCAAACCCTTATTTGATAATAAAAATGATGTTTAAATGATCTTGATAATGATCACTTAAAGTTTTAAATCTTTTCAAAATCAATATACACACTTAATACATTCACTTAGGTCTTAAGGACATAGTGGTGAACTTAAGTTGAAATCCACTTGTTAAAAGAGGATTAGAAAAATCAACATAATCAAACTCTTTTAAAACATCACTAGTTCAATTAGGATTAAATTTTGGCTAAGTGTTCTTAATAACACTAATTTGTATCATAAAGGGTCTTCACCCACATAATCTTTAAATTAAAAGACAAATGACATTCACCCTATTCTTAGGGATAATCAAGACATCAATACTCACTGAGCATCAGGATATTCAGGATGAATTATTAAGTAACATAATAAAGTTTAAATGAACC
>NW_018165360.1:23765-24113 GCF_001263595.1 Phalaenopsis equestris
TTAATATGCCCATAATACAATTTAAAGAACTTTAACCATAGGGTCACCTGATTTGACATTATAACCAAATGACCTAGAAAACTTGAACTCTGCTACAACGAGGAGCTTGGAGTTTACATGATGGGCAGCCTGACCATCTTCAACAGCAAGAGGATCCACACTAATACATCCCTTAGCTTTAAAACAACAAGGCCATAGGAATTTGAGGTTGTTTGCCTAGTGCAACATAAATCCTCAAACACATCTTTTAGGCATTTGTACAATCCTGTTGTACAATCTAAGCCCTAACTCGTCTTAGGATTCCGAGGTAGTCGTTCGTTACGACTTAAATCCTCACATCTTCAAGGT
>NW_018165360.1:24705-25493 GCF_001263595.1 Phalaenopsis equestris
TAAACGTTTTTCTCTCTCATTAGATACTATCCAAAATTATCTTCTTATTTCAATTGCCTATTAGTGACAGATAAGCAACTTGAACGTCGTTGTAGTTGAAGTATTACTTTTTATTAAATCTTAATCCGTAGTATTCTATTTCTCCCTATGGGATCGATATCTAGGACTCCATTAGAGCCTTATATTACTTGAGCGATACATATACTTGCGGTGACAAATTTGACTTTAACATTATTGAATATTATATTTGTACATCTTTATTAAATCAAACATATATATATATAAAGTCGCAGTCAAGTTTTTGGCATCGTTGCTGGAATTTAAATCTTCTAGTAGCGTCATCAAATTCTTGTAATTGTTGATTTACAAAAAAAGGTAGGTCAACTACCAATAATTTTTAATGGCTTTCTGAGAGGGTGAATCCAAAGAAAGTAACCAATACTCATGAATCTGATGCATTAACTATGTTAGCAAATCAAGTTGCTGCAATTTCAAGGAAGTTAGACCAATTTGGAATGAATTTTTCTCAACCAATTTTCATGATTGAAGAGAATTCATTCATCCAAACGGTAGACTCTCAAGCATCATTAGAAACTTTGAATGCTATAAATAACAAGCAGAATAACCCATATTCAAATTATTATAACCCAAGTTGGAAGAACCATCCCAATTGTTACTGGAATAATACTACAGGTGGTAATAATCAGCAATGGGGGAATAACCAAGGAAACCCATTGAGAAATTGGAACAATCAAGGGAATAATAATTATAGATCTACTTATCCTCCA
>NW_018165360.1:25519-36553 GCF_001263595.1 Phalaenopsis equestris
TCTATAGAAGAAGTGGTGTTACAAATGGAAAATCAGTTACAAAGTCAAGGAGCTATAATTAAAAATATTGAGAATCAACTTGGACAAATCACAAATTCACTAAGTAATAAATCCCAAGGAACACTTCCTAGTAATACTGAAACAAATCCGAAAGACCAGAATAAAGAGCAAGTAAAAGCCGTTCAACTTAGAAGCAGAAGAGAGTTGGAAGGTAGGATTCAAAAAGAAACTGAAGTAGAGAGGGAAGAAATTGAAGAATCAAAAGAGGACGCTCCAAAAGATTCTGAAAGACCTATTTCTCCACTTAAAATTGATTTAGAAAAACCACCACCTCCATTTCCTCAGAGACTTTGTCAACAGAAGTTGGATAAGTAATTTTCAAAATTTCTAGAGATTTTTGAGAAGCTTACAATTAATATTCCATTTCCTGAAGCCTCAGAACAAATATCGAGCTATATAAAGTTTATGAATGATATTCTTAATAGAAAAAGGAAGTTTGAAGATAATAAAACTTTTACACTTAGTGAGGAGTGCAATGCTATAGTTCAAAAGAAGCTTCCTAAAAAGCTTAAATATCTAGGTAGCTTTACAATTCCATGTGTGACAGGAGACAAATTTTATTGGAAAGCTTTATGTGATTTAGGTGCAAGCATTAACCTTATGTCATTATCAATATTTAAAAGATTGAGATTAGAAGAAATAACCCTTACTACTATACCTCTACAGTTAGCAGATCGTTCAATAACATACAATAACATACACATACCTTAAAGGAGTTATAGAAGATGTATTAGTGAAAGTGTATCAATTTATCTTTCCTATTGATTTCATTGTGCTAGATATGAAGGAAGATAAAGAGTTACCTATCATTTTGGGGACACCTTTCCTAAACACAGGAAGAGCAATGATAGATGCGCGGAAAGGGGAATTAACTATGCACGTCAATGATCAAACTGTTACTTTTAACATTTCAAGATCAATGAAGGGAACTGTAGGATCCTAACCGGTGTCGCTCTAATAAACTTTAACATGCCCCATAACATTTAAAGAACTTTAACTATAGGGTCATCTAATTTAACATCATAACTTGACACCCTAGAAAACTCAAATTCATCGCAGCAAGGTTCTTGGAGCTAGCATGGTGGGCAGCACGACCATCTTCAACAGCAAAAAATGTCTTCCTCAGCTAAATCATTCCTTCTATAGAATTAAACAACAAGCCATAGAACTTCGAGGTTATTTGCTTATGCAATATAAATCCTCAGCTTATCTTTAGGCCTTTAGCTCTGCTGTACAATCTATGCCCTAAATCGTTTTAGGACACGACCTAAACCCTCACAACTTCCAGGCTATTTGTGTGATCATTTCACATGAATGTAAGCCATAACTAATAAAATTGGTTGGATGAAACATTCAAATAATTGCTCCTCAAAATTAAAGCCAAACAATAGGATAGATTGGGAAGTCACCGAGGTTTTCCTCTAGATCCATGACATCCCCTAGTTCTTCCTTCTTTAGATTCCAAAAATAAATATTCCAAATTTAAGCTATTCCAATTTCACACCTCTTTGTCCGATATCATTAAAAAATCTTATCTTTTGACCTCCTTGAAGATAATATTTTTAAATTTTTATCGAGAGTTTTCTTAGGTGACTTTGGTCATTTAAGATGTAATTAACTATAGGGCTTTAACCTTATAGGAAGCTTTTTAGAACTTAGCTTAAAACTTATTTAATTCCTCATATTAAATAGGGGAAATTGTCAGCAAATAAAATGGTTTCACAGACTAAATAGATGTCATATTTTTTTTAGTTTATTTGATCAAGTCTCATCCTCAAGTCTTGCTCAAGTCTTGTATTTATCCTTATCCTTCGAGATAGATACATGGTTTGAGGTGTAGTGCTCTTTCATTTAAACTATGAAAAGTATGGGGTCAGTTTGATTTCTTATTTTTTTGTATATATGAAAATTAAAATGTCCTTCCGAAGCGGGCGATATAATTTTGATTCTGGTGACCGGCAGCTTCTAACGGGCAATTCCTCCAACCAAAAATTGTGCCGACAAAGAGACTTAGATAAAATCCTAAATTTGTTTTTATTTCAAAAAGTATTAGCAAATTTTTTTACAAATAGAATGCTTAAATTGTGATTTTATACTTTCTAGGAATCCCAAGTTTGACAAATTACAATTACTTTTAAAAGAGATAAAAAAATCAGGATTTTTATGTTAAATACTAAATATGCTTATGCCCT
This sequence comes from Phalaenopsis equestris, assembly GCF_001263595.1. Lineage (NCBI taxonomy): Eukaryota > Viridiplantae > Streptophyta > Magnoliopsida > Asparagales > Orchidaceae > Phalaenopsis > Phalaenopsis equestris. The sequence goes on from NW_018165360.1 coordinate 27,772, forward strand.
AGTCCTAGCTCGATTCATTAGAATTTCTCCTAGGTTGCACTATGACATTCCTGAGCCAAAATTGCAGGAAATCTTAAAGAAACCCATAACCTTAAATCAACAAATTCAATTTTTAAAGTTGTAGTGTAACTTGAGGACATGTAAGATTTAAGTTTGGGATATTTTGATTTTTCTTTCAAGATGCCTGATTTTCATTATATTTAGCACTTATTTTTGAATAATTGCACTTAAAAATTGATATTTTCATGTTTATTTTGCAGGTTTAACAAGTAGAGCATATTGAGTGAATTAGAGTTGAAACGGAGCAAAGTGTAGGCAAAATGGAGCAAAAGACAGTCCAACAGACTAGCACCCAGGCGTTGGCTTCTAGGCACCATGGCACAACCCATTGGTGCCATGGTGTCAACTTCTGGGCATCTAAGTACCAAAACCTCCTAGGCAATTTGAGAATTGGGCATCAAGATGTTGGTACCTATCAGAGCAATTTCAACATGATGAGAGGAGTTATTTGATAACTTTTTATGCTTGGAGAAGACACTTTTTGGAATTTAGAAGTCTTGGAATTCTCCAGGAACACCAAGGGGATGTAGATAGGAGTAGGGATTGTAGATTTTTACTTTTTCTTGATAGATTGGAGAGGGGATTTGAGTACATTCTGTAATAGGTTTGTATCAACATAGCAAGGAACAATAAAAGGCTTTGTTGGAGGGTTTTGCATTTTCTTTTCACAAGGAAAAAGCTAAGTATTGTATTCTTTATTGAATAATCTCTGTTGTAAACACATATTTAATGAATTTGCTTTAATTTAATGATGTTTTATATTGTGCTAAACATGCTATATGAGTAGAGTTTTTGCACTTTTATCTTGTGATAATTTGATAGAATTTGTAGGATATTGATTATTTTAGAATTGATATTTTAATTTTAATGTGATGGTTTTTACTTTAAGCATAATTTACTTATCAATCTGGCCAATTGATGTGCCTAAAAATTACATATTTTTTATATAAATTTTATTCTTATTGCTAATAATATTACAATTTTAAGGAATGTATCTTGCATATTTTTGGTTCCAGGTATAAGAGATGGAGTTTTGGAGAAAATGGAGCAAAAATTGTGTAATTTGGAGTCAAATCGAGCAAGGATGAAAATTTTGATATGATGTATTTTGATATGTCTTCCTAAGCTCAATCTGTTTTACATTTATCACATGTTTTTGAATGAAATTACACTTTAAATAAAGATTATTTTCATGTTTAGCTTGTAGATATAATTCTTGGAGCGGTTTGGAGCTGAAACGAGGTGAAACGGACGTGCAGCCAACATGGTGACACCTAGGCGCCATAAAGGGTTTAGAGGTAGTTTTGGGCAATTCCGGGCTATTTTGGAAGATTTCAGGCTATTATGCATGCCCCAAAGTGTTATACAATGAATCTAGACATTTCTAAAGGCACATTTTAGCATATCACTTCTTTTGGAATGAAGAGGTGTGTTTCTTGGAGTGAAGAGGTGTGTTTCTTGGAGTGAGGTGTTCAGTTTCTCTTTAAAAAGGGGGGCTGGCGTCTCTCATATAGGTGAGTATTAAGAAGAGTTTAAGGGGGAGATAGAGGTGAGTTCGGCATGCCTCTTCAAAAAGGCACGCGTGAGAGAGAGAGAGAGGAGATGTATATTTCTACATTTTCTGGAGAGATTGGTGAGTGATTTTGAGAGATATGTGTAAGGAATTGTATGAGCATTGCATGAACCAGCAGGAGACATTTTTAAGGGAGATTTTCATCTTTCTTTTAGAGGAAAAAGCTAAGTAATGTGTTCTTCATTACCTTATAATTGTTGTGAACACTTTCTAGTGGATTTGCTTTGATTTAATGAAGTATCATGTTGGGTTTTATCCATGCTTCATGAGTAGTCTTCTTTACTTATTTCTTTTGATATGAAGTGGTGACATGAGTATGAAAATTTGTTTTATGATAGAGTAATTTTTAGTTCTATGTGAAGAGTAATCTCTCCTTTGCCTCATTGACATCACTTACGTTAAATTTTGTTGTAAGTGAAACTAAGACTTGGGAGAGCGGTGATCTTGCAACTTGAGTACACTCACATTGTCTGGTTTGCTATGATGAAGTAGTTTAGGAGATAATGCAACTTTTAAGGAAATATAATTCATGATCTATTTCTATTAGGAGCTTCTATGTGACTATTAGTTGTGTAAAACTAATAGAATACTAAGCAAACATATACATTTAAATGAGTGTAAGTAGACATATGTTCCTTCTTGGCACATAATTTATTATATAATTCTACCAATTCTCTTATTACTTATGTCATCATATTCATTTTAATTTTCTTTTGCAATGAAATGGATGCATGTTTAGGAATTTAGATTTATTTAGAAATTCTCTTATTGTATTAATATGATGGTATTTTCACCGATTCATAATTTATTTTACAAACTGGCCATTTGTAATGTTAAAATCTGTTGTAAAACATAATGACCCGGGAGGGTTATGATTCACTTAGCTAGAAGGTACAAAAATAAACCTTACGATGGAGGGGATTTAAGTCAAAGGGGGAGTGCAAATAGATAGAGAGATAGAGAGATAAGTTTTGATGAGCATAGAATTGGTGTTTCTAGGGTGATAGGCTAGATCCTTTATCAATTTGGTCTTTAGTTTGAAACCTGAGGCCTAATTAGTTATAATAGAGAGGGCACAGTGGGTAATCTGCATGTGAAAGGTTAGATTTTACTCAGCATAACCATATCAATTAGGAACTTAGCTTTAGATTAGTCAATGTTCTTTATGCACTTAAGAGAAGGTAAAAAATAGGTATGCTCCTATTTTTCACAAATCCTTATTTTTATATTTAAGCATTTGATTTCTACACTGATTATAATCTATTTTCAAGGGGAAATATTTTTTATTATAATCATATTTCTTTAAACATCTGTAGTTTAGAAAATTTGCATATACCTTTATCTCTAATTTCTAATTAGAAAACTTTAGTTTATACTCTTTTCCAAACTGTTCGATATTACTTTCCTACAAATTTTGTTTACAGTTTGAGTAAAAATACTTCTAAGTTGACACAGAAGTTCACTAATTCACTGTAGGTTCGATGCGAATGTTTTTAAAGAAAATTCTATATTACTTGAAACGATACATATACTTGCATAGTATGCATAGTACATATACTTGCATAGTACCCCTAGTTTGTAAGCCATTAATCAATTTATAACATATTTATTTTGCACACTAGCCATTGAATATAAATCGAGTCAAATTTTTTGCCATCTTTTAAGGAGAAAGAGAAAAAACTACAGCATTCATGGGAATAACAAAACAAAACATGATATATATTAAAAATCAAGTTTACAAAACATAAAAAAAATACAAATACTTATCTAAAACTCTTCCCCAAGCAATCCTCTAAAGTTCCCTGACTGATCTTGACTCCATAAGACTAAAAAATAACTCCACAAACACCAAGACTCACCACACTCTCAATATGGCGGCCGCCCACTCCAATGGTGGTCTAACCTACCAAAAATGACTCAAAAAACTCTTCTATTTCATGTAAAACTCTTTCTTATAAATAAAACTTTGAAAACTACCAAGGGACACTTCAGGCAACTTTTTGAAATCTATACAAATTTAATGTATAAAAGCCAACCCATTTTTTGTGCCTAGGCACCAACCATCTAAAACATCCTGGCATTTAGGCGTCAGATCCTGACGCTTAGGCACTAGGTCTCTTTTTGTTCTTTGGCTCCATTTGACCCATTTTTTCTTCTTTTGCTCTTAAACTCCATTTGTTGTACTTAAAATAAAAAACACACAAAATACATTTCATTAAAGCGTAATATCCTTACAAATGAGCATGAAATGATAAAAATATGTATTTTAAGGTGTGTCATCACAAACACACTAACATAGATAACATATGGGTTTCATCCCATGAAGCGTTTGGTTTAACGTAATCAGCTCGACAAAGGATTCCTCTCAGATAAAAATTCCATTGAAGTAATCATTGATCATTCACCCAATCTCTTTCGGATCTTGGGAATCTTACTAAGTTTTAAATTTTTATTTTTCTATCAACTTTTCCTTTTTAGATTGATTCAGATGATTATTCCTTATGTTTTCTTTATGGATCTAATATTCTTCTAATGATTTCTCAATTTGCATATCCATATCATCCTTTAAAGTTATAAGAAATGGATCTCTGTATGGTAATTCATGATCTTCTACATTTTGGATCAGATTCTCTCTAGATGATTTAGATTCTGGATTAAATTATACTAGGTTACTCTTCTGTCTCAAGTGATCTTATAATTCTTCCCCTTGGGGTTAAGGAAATGGTGAAGGTAAGCTTTTTATATTTATCTTTGTTGATGAAATAGGTTTTTCTAATTCTTTAGGAATTTCTTCTATTCTTCTTTCAATCTCATTTTCCTTTTTTCTCAACTCAATGTTCTTTTAATCCATGTCCTCCAATTCTCTTCCACTTCCTAGTTGGATAGCTTTATCTTGCCCACCATTCTCCTCCTTAAGGTTTATCTCAGGGCTCTGGAGGATAACTATTAATTAAATTAGTAATATGCTCAGTTGGTTTTCTATGTTCCTTATTGCTACCCCTTAATGTCTTAACTGACTGTCTATTTGAATAACAACATCTTTTAACAATAGCTCCATCTTCTCATTCTGTGGCTTGAAGTTAAACCGATGATGATTGCTAATTGAGTTAATAATCTACCCCAATTTGTTTCTATATTCCTTATTGTGACATTTTGACTCTCCCACTGAGTCTCGATTTGAATAACAACCTATTCTAAGAACTCCTCCTTATTTTGTGGGTTGAAGTTAAATCTATGAGAAAAAGAAAGTCTATCTTTAAAATTGTCATGATAATTCCAATTACATATTTAATTGAATCGATTATCTTCCCATAATTGGTTTCTTCCTCCAAAATTGTGATTCTAGTAATTTTTAAATGATTCTCCCAGCATGGGTTGTAATATTCAGAATAAGGATCGTGTATCTCAGGGCTAGTCTCAATCAATTGTCCAAAATGAATTTTCCTTAATAACTTTCTACGTAATGATCTAACTTTCTTGCAATAGTTAAAAACTTGAGAAACTAAAATAGTCAGCATATCAGCTTCATAAGAATTCACTACCCTCTTGGGGTTTACTCTATCAAAGCTTCTACATCATAATCCAAAATTGAATATTCATTATCTTGTTGATCCACCATTTTTACAATAAAATAATGGAGTTTTTCTAATTCATAACTATTATAGTATTTATCTCTAGTTCTGATTCGTATGGTTCAAGGTCTGCAACTTCTGAACTACGCAAATAAATCTAAAGACTTAATTAATAGAATAGATATCCAGTACTTTAAGCACTAAAAAATATATTTGGTATTTTGGATTTTCTTTAACATAAACATATAATAATTAAACAAACTAGAAAATAACACTACAATTTTCAAATCTAAGCCTTACAGGTTTAACTAAAATTCTCTTACAGTTCTTACCAAAGCTTCCCCAACCAAAACTTGACCCGACCAGTATTTACGCAATTATTTAGTTTCCTGGCCCAGTTTCTTTAGGCGGCTAGTGTTGCAAAATGAATATGTTATAGAATTTAGAAGTTAATTTATATTTCACACATTAAGGGTTCTACGCAAGTATAAATATCATTTAAAATAATATAGGGCTTTCTTTAAAAACCCCAATATCGATCTCGTAGGGAAGCGTGGTAAAAAATCTCTTAGGCTAATTCTAATCTGCTACTATCAAGCCTTAGTTTGAAATTTTTGAAAAGTTTGATTTGCCTAAATTCACTAATTTACTCTAAAAATAAAGTTAGTTAAATTAAATAAAAACCTAATCTAAGGAGGCTGGTTAAATATTTGAAAGTTCTTTTATAATCAAAACTTTCCCTTGTAATGAGATAATAATCAACGATGGAATCAAATGTTTAAAACTTAAATGAATTTTGTGCCAAATAGGAGCATACCTATTCTTTACCCTCTTCCGAGTGCATGAAAAATATTGACTAACCTAAAGTAAGTTCTTAATTGGTATGGTTATGCTGGGTAGATTCTAACCTACCACTTCCAGATTTCCCACTATGCCCTCTCTATAGGACTAATCAAGCCTCAGATTCCAACCCTAGATCAAATTGGTAAAGGCTCTAGTCTGTCACTCTAGAATCACTAATATTATACCCATGAAAACTTATCTCCCTATTTATTTGCACTCCACCCAGGACAAAGTCTCCTCCCATCATAAGGGTTAATGTGGTATTCACTAGTTGTGTGAAACCATAGCCCTCTTAGATCATTATGTTTGCAACGAATCTTAACATTACAAATGACCAGTTTGCAAAGTAAATTAAGAACCGGTGAAAATATCATCAAAAATTTGGAATAAAAAAAATCTTCAAACCATTCTAATCACATGCATTATTAAATCTCATTGTAAGGAGAAAAGGTAAGGAAAACTACTCACTAAGCATAGAGAAAATAAAACAAAAAACTTTGTTTAAATCAAAGCAAATTCATTAGAAAGGTGTTTACAAAAATTATAAGATAATGAAGAACACAATACTTAATCTTTTCCCTTTGAAAGAAAAATGAAAATCAATCTAATAAGGTTTCCTGCTAATCCACGCAAAGCTCCTATAATTTCTTACAAATATCTTTCAAAATCCCTCACCAATTTCTCTAGAAAAGGTAGAAAACTACATCTACTACTCTTATCTATGACCTATGTACATTCTTGGAAATTTTAAGAGTTTGAAATGCCAAAAGGTGCTTTCCCAAGTTCCAAAACTCACCTTATAACTCCTTGGGGCATCTAAAAGCCGTCCAAAACCATTTCTGGTGCCTTGACGCCAAAATGTGGGCAAGCTGGCGCCTAGGCGCCAACCTACTTGCAATAACTTCATTTTGCTCTGTTTCAGCTCCAATCCGCTCCAAGTGTTATTCCTATAAGATAAACATGAAAAAAACATATATTTAAAATGCAAGTTTATTTAAAAACATGTATCAAATGTAAATGAGATTAAACATACAAAGACATATAAAAAAATGTCATATCAGAATTTTCTTCTTGCTAAATTTGACTCCAAATCGCAACTTTTTGCTCAATTTTCTCCAAAACTCAACTTCTTGTACCTGGAACAAAAAAAATACAAAATACCTTCCTTTAAAGTGAGAAACCATTAAACATGAGCATAAAATGTATATAAAAAAGTATGTAATTCTTAGGCGTGTCATCCAAACATCAAGATGGACAACCACACTGCTATGTTCATTCATCTAAGCCCAAAAATAAAAATGGTTAGTCGAGGTGCCAAGTTCACCTGATTGAGCCCAAACATGAAGACAACCAGCCATTACACCAAAATCGCTAGACTGAGCCCAAAAATGAAAATGGTCGATCAAGGAGCCAAGATTGCCCAACCTAGCCTAAACATGAAGACAGTTGACCACAACACGAAGATCACTCAACTGAGCCCAAAACAAAAATGACTGGATAGAGCACCAATATTGTTCGGTCGGACCTGACTTACACTAAAATTTGTCATATTAGAATATGATCCCTCGCCCGTAAAAAAACAAGCTCTTCTAGGGGAAAATGTTAAATCATTCAGATACCTAATAATTCTTACTCACTTGAAGATTGGACACCAAGATACAAGAAAACAAAACATTCCACAGAACCTGAAAGATGAAGCAAACAAAACACAGGGTATGCGAGAGAGAAAGAGAGAGAAGAGAGAGAGAGAGAAAGAGAGAAGTAAGTAAAAAAATTCATTTCCTTAAATGATGCTGAGATGAGAATGCTTAGGTGGATGAGTAGCTTAAATCTTGGAGAGAAAATGCATAATGCTTGTATCCATGAAAGGGTTGGTGTAGCTCCGACTGCAGACTAATTTAGAGAGAGTCATCTTATAAGATTTAATGACATTAAATGTTGACCATCTGATGATCTGGTTAGAAGAGTAAATGTTTTAGAATTGACTTACATTAAGAAAGGAAAAAGTATACTTAAAAAAACTTGGGCATATTCTATAAAAAAAATATCTTAATTTATTATAATTAAATTATAATTTGGCACTCAATAGGGCACAATGGAGAAGAAGGATTCTTTTAGCCAACCTCATTTAGTGGGATAAAGGCTTTTTGTTGTTGTTATCGTCAGATGGGAAGCAATTCACTGTCTTGAATGGTTTTGGAGAAGGCTAAGCACTTAAAAGATTCCTTATTATAAAATAAGAAGCCAATTTGTGTTTGGTTTGATCAAGCATTCAAATTTTTGTGTACAAATGATGGTCATAAACTCGACCTTTTATTGATGTTTGTCTCAGCATAAAGAGGTTAACTATTGAAATAATTTTTTAATATATCAATGAATATGAGCTCATTCTTACTCAGCCTTATTACCAAGCTAACCAAAAAAATGTCCAAATCCTTTCATGTTTGACTTATTTAGACATATAAATTAGAATGTGTATAAATAATAATTTTAAGTGATATATGCCTATAATGATGAATATTTGAAACGCATGTTGAGTACATTGAGCATAATACTTGTTTAAATCTATTCAAATTATGTTAGGATCATACATAATAGTATTTCAAAAATGAATTTTTAAAAAGGAATTATATTTTAAAGTGAAGTGATATGGATGATTATACATAAATTATATATATATATATATATATATATATATATATATATATATATATATATATATATGTATATATAT
>NW_018165360.1:36798-43920 GCF_001263595.1 Phalaenopsis equestris
TACATCTATATATATATATATATATATATGTATATATATATATATATATATATATATATGTATTTATGTATGTATGTATGTATGTATATAATTTGCCTACTATGTATGAATAATCTAGAAAGAGATACATTGGACTAAAGCCATAGTCACCAGAACCATCATTCTACACATCATACGTTAGTTTAGAAGAATTTCTTAACCCATGATTGATACACCTAAAATATATAGTGTTTTTATATGTATTTTTATACTAATTTTTGAGATTTTGCCCTTTAATGAAAGACATTTGTGTGTTTTTCTTTTAGGTACATGTAAAAAGGTGAAAAATGCTGAAAAGAGTGAAAAAGGATCAAATTTGGAGCAAAGGTGAAAATTGTGCTAAAGTGTTTTGACGCCTAAGCGCCAGATCCAACGCTTAAAGGGCGGCTAAACAGAGAAGGTCGCTCCTAAGCACCAGAGGTCCCGCGCTTAAGCGTCAGAGGCAGTTATTTGACTGTTTTCTTCATTTGGCCAAATTTTGAAGAGGTATTTAAGGCACCTATTGGCTAAAGAGGGTGGTTATGACCACTATAAAAAAATATTATTAAAAGACTTATGAAAGAAGGCATCCTTTGGAGAATACATCAAATTGGGACACATTTTGAAGAGTTATCAAGGCACCTCTTTGAGATTTATAAAAGAAGGAAGTTGGGACTTTTTAAAGTGTGCTTGAAAGTTCTGAAAAGTATGTGACATGAGAGAGTTTTGGAGAGATTTTCAGGCACTACAAATTTACTTTATCCTTTTTATTTTTAGTTTATTTTGATAGTGTTGTAAAAGAGAAGAGATTCAAAGAAACTTCAAGAGTTTGGTGAAAGATTTGAGATAAATTTTTATCTTTTGTTTTGAACTACTTTTAGTTTTAATTGAGACTTCTTGTTGGTTTGACAATGATTTCTACTTTTAAACTAAAGTATGATTTTTATTTCTCCATAGATTATGAGTAGTTTTTTTTATCTTTCTAAAATGATAAGTAATTAAAGTGTTGGATGGAAGTTGTGGAGAGTATTGATCTTTAATGTTGGAAGAAGTTGTGATGATTTAAATCCATGAACTTTATTTACTTCTTGATTTGGCCTATCCGGATGTTAAAATTTGTTGTGAGAACATGTAAGAATCAAACTGGTATTGTTTCAGTCAACAATTAGAAAGAATCACATGAGGTTGTATGAATGAGAATGTAATTCATATGATTTAGTGTAAATAGGAAAATAATCTTTGAAGGGTGTAGATTTAGAGGACTTGAAAGTGACAGGTTAAAACCCTCAACTTAGTTTATTATTTTAGGTTCTGATACGAGATGTTAGCCTCCAGGTGGAGGGAATTAAGGGAACTCTAGAATGAGAGCTTGTATCTTTCCTGCCTAGCCGGTCTTCAGAACTATTAAAACTTTAAACAGTTAAGGTTCTTTATAACATCTCTAGTGAGGGTAAAGAATATAATTGCTCCTATTTGGCACAACACAATTTGCATATTACCACAACAAAATTCTTATGCTTATTACTGATTCATGATAAGGAGAGAGATATTTTCAAATTTAGTGTTTTTCTTTTACATAAACTCAATTTATCCTTTTAAATTGTTATTGTTTTGTCAAAATGTCAAAAATACCAAAAAAATTTGAATTTTACTTACTATGAATACATCTCTAGTTTAAGTAATTGTCTTTTTAAAATAGAAAGTTTGTTGTTCAACAGAGCATATTGTATAATTTTTCCGTGGGTTCGATATTCAGGTCTTAAAAAAAATATCCTATTTTACTTGATAACGATACGTATACTTGCGTAGTATCCCAATATATACATTAAAGAGTTAAATTCTTATTTGCTTCAGGAGCAAGTTTTGACTCTATTGCAAAGTAAGGAAATATAAGTGAAAATATAATAAGATACATTGTTCTACTGTTGCATATAATTATTTATCGGAGATCAATGATCTAAATAAAATTGTATCAGCCTATGCTTGAACGTATAGCGTGTTGGTTGGAAATAAAGTGAAGAATCCTAAGATGTCAAGTGCTCCCTCCACCTAAAAAAAGAATGCACCAGATTTTAGAAACTTAAACATTTATGTTACGCTTAAATATATCGATAAATAACATCAAGGTTAAAATGTACAAGTGATAAACTTAAAAATGGTTATATCATATGCAACATAATTTTAAATATAGATCAAAACAATATAATGTGTAAGAACTTTACAAACTAATTAATGTGTTTTAGTGTCAATAATATTTATGCATAATGAACCCTTATTAATACATGTCTGGCTTATTGTTCTTTTATGCCCGTGAAAAATAATCAATCAAAATTAAGCATCGAGACATTTTTGCTTGGTCACCCATTAAAATGCTAAGCATTTCAATCGACGTAACCTACCACCGCCTAAACATTAATCCAACAGCCCAACTAATGAAGCAAAAGATGAGAACATTGACATTGATGTTTGCTGGACCGATCTGCGGGAGGTGCAAAAGCTTAAGCAGGTCGGCTACATTTTGCAGGTACAATACATTGATCTCAAACATAGGTGTTGACCTCATTTTTGATGAGGTCAAATCATTCTTGTTAGGAACCTAGGATTTAGCCTTAAGACTTTCCTATAGACTATCTTAGAGGACTAGTGAGGGAATCCACACCCCACATAAAAATTCTAAACAAGTGTTGACTCCTCTTATAAGGTCCCACCTAAGTGGTCACATGCCCCCAAATGTCATTTGGGATGGCTAAGACCATCATGTGAAGACTTAAGAGTGAGTTCCTATAGGTTCAATCGGGCATTAGGAAAACCCTGGGTGGCTTAGGTTTGGTCTCACCCATACCTACACACGAACCCATCAAGTTTCCCACATAACCAAAAACCATAAACTCACATACACTTGACCAACCTCCATAACTCTTTGGGAACTCACATGGGTGGTCCTAAGCCCTTAGCCTTTGGTTAAGATGACTAAGACCAACATGTGGAGACTCAAAAATGAGTTTTCATGTGGCATCTTATGGTCCCAAGATGGCTATTCATGACATGCATGATCACCTTATCCAATTGTTCCAAAAATTCCCCAAAATACTCAATTTAATCCCAAATTCAAGCCCTCCAAATTAAAATAACAATTCAAATTCAATTTCACCAAACACCAAATTAAAACTCAAATTTCAATTCCAAACCCAAAATCCCCAAATTTGAGCAAAATGTCCAAATACATACAAAAATTCCTCCAAGTCCAAAAATTCTCCAAATTTGGCTTACACATCAATTCCAATATACCAAACCCAAAATCAATTTTTGCATGAAAATTCTAAAACCCGTCAAGCCCATTGGCCAAGCCCAAAATCAATCTCCCTTAACCCATCCTAAAAGCCCAAAAATAAATTTCTTCATAACAAAATTAAAAGCCCATAAATTGAGCCTGATTTCAGTTACCATTGACACCCACTTTACAAATTTCTTTTCACCATCCTTTTATTCAAAATCATATACCATGGCACCCCACATCATGCATTCATGTATGAACCCATCCACTTTTGGTTCCATGGCCCTCTCTCACCAAAATTTCAAAATCTCCAATTTCCTCTATCATGAAAATTATCCATGGTCTCATACATGTAATGAAAACACTCATGGAACCATCCATAGCATCATATGGGTCATATACATCAAATGTGGCAAAAGGAGGACTTCTTTTCACTTCCCACCAAAGTGGCTTAACCAAAACTCTAACACCACTAAATTCAGATTCCCCATGCTAAATCAATCACTCAAGCCCCTAAAAGTTGACCCAAAAACTCCAACCACCTTGGACTTAACCCCAAGCCATTTTCATGGGGTTGAACCCATGGTTAACCCAACCTAACCCAAACCCATTGGTCGCTTTAAAAAAATTGCAATTACCCATGCTTGGAAAAAATTGACTTGACATCTCCCCAATTATGACCTCCCATAGTGTGGAGGTGACTTTGCCCTGTCAGCCAACCACCCTAGTCGCCAGAAAACTTCATGCCCAAGGAGGTCCCCATGGAAAAAAAACTCCAAATTGGAACTCCTTGAGCTGAATTAATCCAATTGGTCAGTCACCCTCTTCATCCTTCCACTTAAGCAAGCCATTGCACCCACTGGCCACCCTAATTGAGCCCTGCTTTCTCCTGTATAAATAAGCCACCACTCCACATCCAAAGGGGAGAAGTGCACAAACCTTGTGGAAACTCTGCCAAACTCATTCCAAACCCTAATTCCAATGTCCTTAAGCTCATTCCAATCATTTTTAGCCCTTCATACCCACTACTCAAGCCTGATTTTAAGCTCAAATTCAGTGCATTTCATGGCCATACTACAAAGTTCATCAAAATCCTAACTTGAGCCATCCTTAAGCTTCACCAGAGCTTAAGGAGACCCCCCTGCCCAAAAAGAATAAGCTCTTCTCAAGCACCCTAACCTAGTCTTAGACTAAGCCCAAGCCACCTCATGATTGAAATCATACTTAGACCCAACGACAGTCAACAATTGGAGGAGGTTCGTTGGACCAAGACAAAGCTCAAGAACAAACCCAATTAATGCCTCACCTCTTGAGCAAAGCTATGGATCAAAATCCCTATATTTGCCCTCGGTTTGGAGCTTTGCGAAGAAGATTTACATTTCATGCATATCTAGCCATATAGATATGTTCATCTCACTTAGATGAAGGTGTAGGAACAAACCACACTTGATATTGTTGAGTATCAAGCAATATTTTTAGGTTAGAACACAAGCTGTTCTCAAGTTGGGCTGATCGGGGACGATGAACAAAGCCGTCTGTTTTTGTGTGTATTGAACGAACGATCAAGATCACGCAGGACAAGCAAAGGAAACGCAAACCGTGGGCTGCGTGGCATCCAAAGTGGAAAGTGCAGCGAATCAGAGCGCGATACGTAGTAATTCAGAGTTGCCGAAGAATGACGTGGCACCGACATGGATAAGTAGGAAATTAGGGTATTTTCTATTTAAATTAATACAAAAACTTCAAAAATTCATATCTTGATGTAGAAAAATCACAAAAATAAAAGAAAAATACCTCTGTGCTTAGTGAAAACAGGAGAATTTATTGAACTAAAAATAAAAATATATATTTATTTATTAAATATTTTTTTAATTAATTAAAAAATCTAGAGAGAAAATTAATTCAAATTAATGAAATATTTATCTAAATTAATTGAAATTTTCAGGGTTTGTTCCTAATGACATTAGGGACCTCCTCTAATTTTTTTCAAGGTTAGAGGACATCCATATGATCAAAGGCCCTATTTTCTTAGGACTCTTGGTATTATTTTAATTAAATAAATATATAAAATAAAAAAAGTAAAAAAAAATAACAAATTAGGTTTGGTAGGTTAACTATAGTCAAAGGACCTTAGGAAAAATAAAAATTTAATTTAAAAGGTACAAAATATGTCTTCCATTGAAAACCATAAGAAAATATTAAAGAATTAGAAAGATACAAAATAATTATAAAAAATCATCAAAACATCCCAAAATGAAGAAAATTATCTTGCAAAGTCCCTGTAAAAATTTGAGAGCCAGAAAAGTTATTTTAATATAAAAATGCATTTTTTAAGTAAATAGAAAATTTTGCTTTAAATAATTATATAAAATAAAATAAAAGTTAGAAAGATTATAAAAATTGGTTTGGGTGATTCCTTAAGACTAGAGGAACCTAAGAAAAATAAAAATAAAGTCAAAATAAAAAGTTCACTTTTGAGCTATTTTTCAATTTAAGAATAATTAAAAATAATTAAAAATCACAAAAATATAAATATACTTCAAAATATCACAAAGTACTTCCAAATTATAAAAGACAACATAAAAATATTTTCATAAATTTTTAAAGACTTAAAAAGGTATTTTTAGTATTTAAATGAATTTTTTTCTTATTTTTGAATGAAATAATTATGAAAAATAAAAAAAATTAAAAAAATGCAAAATAATTTTTTTAGAGTTTTTTTAGGTCAGAAAATTTTGTGAAAAATATAAAAGTTAATTTTGGAAATAAAAATATATTTTCTAATTATTTAATCTCTAAAATCAATTAAAAATCATGAAAATTAAAATATAATTCAAAACTTCACAAAAATAATTCCTAATGGTCCTCTGACCTAAGTGAGCCTCCTAAAATTATCTTGAGGTCAAAAAAATTGTTTTGGTCAGTAAAATTATTTAATATTGAAAATTTTTAATTTTGAATTAAAATAATTATAAAAAATTAAATAAATATCAGAAAAATTTAAATTCTACTATGATGTTTAAATTAACCCATGAGTTTAAATTGAAGAAATTATGAAGTAAAGAATCCTAGGGGTATAATGATAATTATGGAATTTTAAACTCCAAACTAAAATTAAGGTTAAATAAGAGGTAAATGGGTAATAATTAATAATTAGGAAAATTAACTTTTTGAAGTGATTGAAATACAAAGGGTTAAAAGGTAGGAACCAATTCACTTCACTTTCTATAAAAGGTAAAATTGTGATTAATCAAATTATTATTGATTGAGAGACAATCAAGTCTTTGATGATCGTGATGTGACGGGGATTAGTCTGGAAGATAATAATTCATTAATTTAAACCCCAAATCAATGGTTAAGTGCAATTAAATCTATCAATGAAGATTAAGCAAAGTATCTTAAAACTTTTATAAAATTACAACTTTACCCTTCAACCTTTAAATGCTAAGTAGAAAACTAGGGTTAATTTAAAATTATTTAATAAGGCTTAGAAAAAGAACATTGATATTCATGAACATTTTTGAAACTCTACAAACTCATGATCAATTGAAAAGAAGATGAAAGGGTCTTTAATAACCAGGTTTGCCTTAAGGGTTCATACTCTTATAATTCATCAACCTAATAATGAACGACTAGTTACCCCTACTCATGGGTTAAGCTACACATCAAAGTTCACTGAGTACAAGCTAACACACCACAAGTAAAAATTAACTTAACTAGGGTTGGTTAATTCAACGACATAATAAGCTTAGGTTAACTCAAAATGATTTATAAACTTCTAAAGCGATTTAGGTGGTGTTGACCTCACTTTTGGTTGAGGTATAGAAACT
>NW_018165360.1:44020-48442 GCF_001263595.1 Phalaenopsis equestris
AACCCCACACCAAAAATAGTGCCGACAGGTGGTTATGGCCCGAACCCCTTTGCAAGATTTTGAACATTTTGAAGGACATCTAGACCTATTATAATTCCTTGACGAAAATCTTTCCAAAATCTTATAAGGATCCACCAAGATATGCTTCAGGACCCGTTAACTCACTAAATTTTAATAAAATACCCTACCATACTTATCATACATTTAAAACTAATGCTCAAGAGTTTGAGTATTGAATAAGTTATTTAAATCCTTATGAGAAACTGAAGTTATTTTATGTCACATATGGATCATCGGGGTAGTGTGATCCATAAATCTTGATGGCGATGGCGGTGACGACATCACTTATATGTGCTAAACGAGGGATACAAAATAGGATTTGAAATAATATATCCTACCCCAAAGATCTTTCGGGGAAGGGGATAGAATCAGCGATATTATTCACTAGTCCCTAGTAGGAGTTGCCCCTAGCTCTCTTAGGTTGTTGGTACTTCCAGTCTAATTATAGTGATTAGCTCATGGATTATAGTGTTTTACAAAGCATATATAATACAGTGAACCTAACATAAATACTTTTCGCGTGTGATTAATTTTAAATGTTAAGGTAAATCGATTTGCTTGAAAAACTAATGGAATTTTTGTTGAAATCTTTTAAAAGTCCACGGTCTAATCGCTAGGAATGAGGTTAGGATTTACCCTTCCTTGAATTGTCAGGTAGGTGGGTTTTTCCAGTGTTGGATAAAAAAACACACAGCCCAACTTTGAGCCCCCACCTTGACTAATGTCTTACACTTAGTCCTAGTCTTCCACATATGACATCGGGTTTTACTTTACTTGCTTGTGTTTTTCCAATGACTTTTTTTGGGTTTCCTTTGTGTCAGATTTTCTCTGCAATTTATTTAAAATTCCTGCCCTTTATCATATAAAATTTATGCTACTAACCCATGCAGCTGCAGAAGGAGTGCCAGGTACGCACCCTATAATTTCTTTTTTGCACTTGTACTACTTTACCTTACAACATTTTCTTACTCATGCATGCTTCATTTAACTTGTAAAGCAAAATAACAAAAATGCATTTTCAAAAAAAATAATACACCTTTAAACCTTTTGAGCACACTTAACTTACTCCTATTGAGTTTACAAGGATCTCTCGAATGAGGAAACCTATGGTTGCTAATGAGATCTCCAATCTAAATAAGTTTAACCGCTTGTTTAGATGAAGTAAATTCAAGAGAAAATAATGATGTTGGAACGTGAAACTGTGGGATCTTAATCGGTGTCGCTTAACTTAAATTAAAATCCCCCCCAAACATTCAAGCAACAGTGAAAAATTAAACTAAAACATAAAACATAAACGATCATTAGTCATAACACATAATCCTTGAAGCTGTTACCTCGAGGAGCATTGAAGCAAGCCATGACAGACGGAGGGCGACGATATACAATAGCAATATAAGTCTACATCAACTAAACCATTCCTTAATTTACACAACAAGCCATAAGATTTTGAGGTAGTTTGTTTAGTGTGACATAAATCCTCACTCTATTATTTAGGCTTTTGTACATTTGCAATATAAGCCCTAACCCACCTTAGGATTTTGATGTCATCGTTCGATATGATGTAAATCCTCATATCTTTCAGGCTATTTGCATAAACAAAAGTTATGAAAATGTAAGCCCCATAATTAATCATTGGCAGGATTGAACATAAATGATTTTTCTTTGAAGATATAAAGGCTAATAGTAGGATAGCTTGGGAAGTCGCTGAGGTTTGCCTCTATCCTGTGACACCCCCTAGTTTTCACTCATTTGATCCCTAAAATAACTGTTCTTACTTGATCCTTTCCCACTTGTCATTCCTTATAAAATACCTTGAAAACCTAAAACTTTGAGCATCTTGAAGATGAAACCCCTAATTTTTATCGAGAGTTTTTATAAGTGACTTTGGCATTTAAACTATAATTAATTATAGGGACTTGCCCTTATAGAGAACTTTAAGAATCCAGTTAAAATAAACCTTGCCTAATTTTTCTATATTAGATGGGGGAACCTGTTGGTCGTACACAAGGTTCACAGACCAAATGGATGTCATAAGTTTCTTTATTTTATAGGATCAAAACCACTGCCAAGTAGTATGTTGATCCCTCAGGATGGTGTATTGCTTGTAGTGTCATACTCGATCACTTAAACTATCAAATGTATGAGATCTTGATAGTCTCATATTTTTCAAAATTAAAATATTATTTTTAAAATCAAAATTATATGTATATTAAATCACAAAAATTACTTTCCAAACATTTAAAGAGGCTGATAGTAGGCTTGGTAAAAAAACAAACATCAAATGGTGAATGTGTGTGGACTTTACAAATTTGAACTCTTCATGCCCGATAGACATTTACCCTCTGCCAAGGATCGATGCTCTGGTAGATTTGATAGTTAACCAATTAGTGATAAGTTTTTGGATGTATTATATGGCTACCACTTGATAAATATGCATCCCAATGACGTAAAAAAATGGTGTTTATTACTAGCAAATGTTTATATTGTTATAATATAATGCTCTTTAGACTCAAAAATACTGGGATAACTTATCAATACCTTATGGATGCAATCTTTGCTAATCAAAAAATAAAAAAATATTAAGGTGTATGTGAATGATAGATTGGTTAAGAGCCAACTGGTTGTATAACATGTTAACAACTTAAAAGAAACCTTACAAACACAAAAAAATTAATACGAGTCTAAATCCAACAAAATGTACGTTTGGAGCTTTGCCTGATAAATTTCTCAGATACCTTCAGAAACCGAAAGGTATAAAGGAAAACCTGGAGAAACTACAAGCACTTTTGAAGTGCAAAAATTGACCACCTAGATATCAGTGCTCAACTGATTCATTTTGATGTCAGACAATAAATGTGAAATTTTCTTCAAAATGATAAGGAAAGCCAAGAGTTTCAAATGGTCAACCAAATGTGAGCAAGCCTTCCAGGTCTAATGCAATCGCTAAGCTCTCAATCGGTATTTGACCGACTTCTTTTTGTAATCGACAAATACAAGAATTTGATGATGCTACTAGAAGATTTAATTTTCCAGCAACAGTGTCCAAAGACTTGATCACGACTTTATAGATGTGTCTGATTTGATTAAGTTGTATAATTATAATATTCAATAATGTTAAAGTCGAATTTGTCAACGCAAGTATACGTATCGCTCAAGTAATATAGGGCTCTAATGGAGTCCTAGATATCGATCCCACAGGGAGTGTTTTAGAATCACGGACTAAGATTTTTAGAAAAGCAAGACTTTAATCACAACAACAACGTTCAATTTGCTTATCTGTCACTAATAGACAATTGAAATAAATAGATAATTTTAATAAGTAATAAATAACTAATAATATAAAGTAGGGTTTAATTGTGATATTCAATATATAAGAAAGCATCCTTCTCCTTGTCAAGAAATTATAGTGAATAGATAAAATAAATTAGTTCAATTTATATTGTGCCAAATAGGAGCATACATATTCTTTACCCTTTAGTCCAGACATAAAGAACATTGACTAATCCTATGCTTTTCTTTACTGATTCTGCGGTTAGGCTGTGAGGATACCGGCTCTCACTTCAGAGTTCCCACGTTCCCCTCACCTGAGGGCTAACATCTACACATCAACACCCAAACGATAGGACCAAATTGGGGATTTTAGTCTGTCACTCTAAAATCTCCAATTCTTCGTCTGATAATAATATTTCTCTATTTATTTGCACCCAACTTTCAAGGGCTTTGACCTCCCTGAATCTTGGATGTAACCTTCACTTTAGTTGTAAAACTCAACATATTTTAACAAATCAATTGGCCAGATTGAAAGTAAATTAAGATCGAAGTGAAAAGATCATCACAATTTCTTAAACATTTTCATGGCTTCACCAATTCAGATCACCAATTCACAAATCTCGAGACAAGGAGAAAGACAGAGAAAACTACTCAGATCTCATGGGGAAAACACAACAAAACTCGGAATTCATATATAAAATCAAAGTCATACAAACTACAACAAGTAAATAACTTATCTCTAATTTCTCCCCAAGAACACTCCTCAAAGTTCCTCTGAATCTCTTCTTTTCTTTACAGCACACGAAATTCCTCTTCGAAGTAGCAAGGAGGAAGAAATGTCTCACTTTCCCTCCACTCTTACAATCTCTCAAAGAAATCCTCACAATTGTTACACACTAATGGAACCTCTCTAACCTCCAGGAACTCTAGCACACTATCTCCCACATCTATTTTTTGGCCAAAATGTTTTTTTAAAGTTTTAGATAAGCTTTACCAAGAGTTGCCTAAACATCCCTTCAAAATTTGGCCTTATCCAAAGCTTGAGTAGGCATAACCGTCGATCTCGCCATCGGCGGCCTCGCGGGCGGCGGT
>NW_018165360.1:48464-51238 GCF_001263595.1 Phalaenopsis equestris
TGGTCTCGGGAAAATCTCGCCGTCGGCGGTGTCGAGGGCGCTGTCGACGTTGTCGAGGGCGCCGTTGGCAGCCTAGTTCAAATCTTCACATTTTGGTCATTAAATTCGCTCCTTTTTGCATCTTTTTGCTCAAATGACCCAAATTTATCATTCCTGCAACAAAATATCAAAATATCTTTCTTTAAAGTGTATTATCATGAAAAACAATATAAAATAAGTATGAAAATCTCAACATATTTTCCCCTCTCTCAACATATTTTCTTTTGGTCAGTATTATAAAGTCCAAAATTGAAGGAAGAAATCTCTTTGTATTTGGGAGTTGGGCCCAAGGTTTTCAACTAAATATTGAGTCGAGAGGAGCTTGAAAAGAAATTTCCAATCTACTACACTAGTCAGGACCTTATAGGAACTGAAGTCAGATATCCCATCATGGAAAAACTTACATATGCTCTAATTATCTATGCTCATAGGCCTCACCCATATTTCTAGATGCTTCCAATCAGGGTATCTATACTCACTCGACCGGAGCATTCCGTTCTACTCCTAAACTGAGCCATGGAGATATGCAAGTATGATATCCCCTACATCCCTTAAACGACGATTAAAAATCAAGTTGTTGCTGACTTTCTTGCAGATTTCTAGTAAAAAGGTCAACCGAGCAAAGAAATTAACACATCATAACTACATGTTCATGAAATCATGTAACCATATTTTTCTCTACCATTTTGGTTACCAATAGAATGCTTGTAACTATATTTGGGATATTATTTGGAGAATAACTAATTTTGGGTTCTCATAATCATGTAGTTTATTTTACGATAAATTTCTCTTTTTTTGCATGAAATGTCATAACCCTATAATAAAAATATTTGGATAAAACTAGTTTACATTTTACCATCATCCATTCAAGAAGATAGTTCTTACACATATAAGTTCATCTTAACTACATGTTCATGAGATCATGAAGCAATTTCGAAGGAATTTATATGGCATAGTGCACACCCAATTCACACGTAGATGTTGAGATTTTGTTCCAAATGGCTTAAGTGTAGAAAGCTCAATAAATATTTAAGGAATTAATATTGCTTTAATATTAAGATGAATTCTTATATTTCTTAGAATATTTTAATTTTATAAGTAATAATAATAAGTTAGGTGGAACAAACTATTTTGGGATCATTGCTTTGAAGTCAATGTTTGTTTAGGATTTTAATTTGGTGTCTAAAAATTTCACTAGTATTAAGAAAAAAAAAGATGATAAATTCAAGGAACAATTACGGGGTATATGAGCTCTGGTGAAATACACCATGAACATCTTCTTGAATTCAGCAAAGGTGATTACTTTTGTTGGAAGACCGTTAAAACACGTGGGGGTCAAGTCCTTAAGCGTGGTATAAAATAACCAACACTTCAGTGTATTAGATATTTTGAGAAGGCAAACAATCGACTCAAAGAAAGCAATATGGTTAGTTGGATCACTCTGACCCTTATATGATTCTAATGAAAGGATATTGAATTTCTCATGTGGCTCAGCATTAGAGATTTACCCAGAGAATGCATTCTCCAGATAGCGGTGGATTTCAGTACGCTCAAACTGTTGTCTGACCAATGGTGTAGACTCAACATTATTGTGGTACTAAGAGACTTCCATTCTTTCTGCCTCTGAGTCGCTATGTGGTCTTTCGGTATGAGTTCTTCTTCTCCGGTGTTCTGCTCCTGGTGAGCTTGATCTCTTCCCTCGAGTAACACGTGTGTCAATTCTTCCATCTGACCTGCCATTTGGTCTCTAAGTTCTTAGATTTGATATTGCATAAATTCCTTAATGTACTCTTTGTTTGTGGTGTTTCCCAATGAGCTCTTTCTACATGGTGTGCTCATTTTCTTATTGATGACATGATTCACGCTCACTACATATTTTAGGATGTTGAATCCAAATATGTTATGTGAATCAAATCTAAGGTTTAGAGCATAGGAAGGGCGAGAGAAATAGTGAGAGAGAGAGAGAGAGAGAGAGAGAGAGAGAGAGAGAGAGAGATGCACAATGATGACAAATTATTGAGAGAGTAAATTTTTAGTCATTCATTATAGAAATGACCAACTATTTATAGATTTCGGGAGTATCTAGTATAAAATTACATATTTGCCCCTTTTTTAATAAAGACGTTACAAAGTATTTTGACACTTTTTTATAGTTATAATCGACTCCAACACCCTTTCATATTTATAACCTATCTTAGCTCCATTTCGTATTCATAACCGTTTGAAGAGATGCATTTAATGATTTGGTAACCTTATCGTTCGGTCAGATGGAATCCTTTGATCAACCGGCAGACATTCAGTCAGCCAAAAAGTCATCATTCAGCCCTCCCAAGAGAGAATTATGAGAAGAGACGTTTCTAACATTAGGATGAACTGGGTCGTCAAACTGAGGATGTATCACTTTAATCTGTCGGGTAACTCTCATTGGAAAAAGAGCCTTCTAGGAATGTCAAAAAAGTGCTCCGTGGGTGGTCCCATGACTATTTTATGAGGAGTTCTAGAATTGGCTGAGGGAGTTGGTCATGAATGACTGTCCCTCAGATTGTTCTTTTTCTATTTCTTCATTTGGCTATGTTTTCATTATGTCTACTCAGAGTTTCAATTGAAGAAAACTATGTTTGGCGTTTCTGTCTTTTAACTATCCTGATATACTATTCTCATAAGTGAGACCAGTTGGATTTCTTCTAGATTCGTGCAAACACACAGATATATATATATATATACTTTTTGCTCCA
>NW_018165360.1:51270-53121 GCF_001263595.1 Phalaenopsis equestris
GTGTGTGTGTGTGTGTGTGTGTGTCTATATATATATATATATATATATATATATATATATATATATAGTGGAGGAAGCGATCTTTTGCTATCAACATTTCAAAGGGCATGTTGGCTAAAGTTATAATTCAATTACATGCATTAAATTTCTTATAAAAAAACTATCAAATTGTATTTCATTTAAAATTCTATAGATGAATTAGAAAATATAATTTAGTGCTATATCCTAATTAGTTATATGATAATATTAAAAAGTTTAAAAAGATCATTATATCTATATAATTAATTACATTTATCATCTTTAATCATTTGGATAATTTATAGAACTTAATTATAAAATTATCACAATTAAGGTTACTGTGTCAAACCCTTAATTATTGAAATAATTTAAACTACTTAAATACTGTTTTACGTACAATTGGTTAGTCTTAAATTATGTAAATAATCATAAAATTTACACATACAAGATTTAATATCTATATATAAAACTTAAATTTTTTAACATCTTGTAAAAAATAGCGTTAATAAATTGCTAATATTTTCTTAAGAAAACAATATTTTAATGTGATTATAAATTTAGATATTATATAAATAAATATTAAAATTTAGGTGTTAACTATGCAAATACATAAGAAGTATATGATATGTACTTAGGGCTGTCAAAAATGTTCGTTGTTCGTGAACAGTTCGTTAATGAATTCGTGTTCGATTCGTTCGATAAGTAAACTAGACGAACATGAATAAATTTTTTTCGTTCGGTTAGTTAAACGAACCAAACATGAACAGTAATGTGTTCGTTCGTGTTCGAATCATTATTGTTCGAAATATAAAATAATTTAAAATATATATATATATAATTTATCATATTTTAAAAATAATTATAAACTCTAAAAATTTATCATATTTAAGAAAATTAAATTCTATAAATTATAATATGATCTTCAAGTTCGCCTAACTTATATTAAATTCTATAATTTTGTATTTATTTTCGGGTTTGTCACTTAATTTTAATTTTCTTATATTTCTTTGTATTTATATATATTAACATTAGGGATGTCATACTGGCTCGTCGTTCGCGAACAGCTCCTGCTCAGCTCGTTCGTTAAGAAACGAACACGAGTGTCTTCACGAACAATTTCGAACACGAGCTTATTTCACACAAACTAAATTTCAACCGAAAACACGAACAAAAACTCTGTTCATTCGTGTTCGGTTCGCTTACACCGCTATATGTACTAAGTCCTAATTCAAACAAATAAATAAATAACTAATTTTTTTCAAATGATTAATTAATTACAAAGAAAGTGGACCATGGAACTCGCATAGACGCCTACCAAAAATGAAAGTTTTGTTTTATTTTTCATTAAGGGGTGATTTAGAGGTCCATTTTACCATACTTTTTCAAAGTCTTCGTTGTTAAAGCTACCAATTGCAATCATTCTGATGTCAATTCAATTTCAAATCGATATAAATATAAATTTTTAATAAAATAAATTATTATTTTATGAAAAACAAATAAAAAATCGTAATCAGTATTAGTTATTATAAGTTTATCGTCATTGTCAGTAATAACAAAAATAAAAAAAATAAAAAAGAGTTTCTAAATAATAATATATCAAACTAGATTTAAATAAATATTTAATGTCCTAAATAAATCTTTCAAATAAAATATTCTGTTGAATAAAAAATTGGGGCAATTACATACTGCCTAATTCTTCTGTATTTATCGTATTTAGCACCTAATTTATATTTATCCACCGAAATTATTTATATCATGTAAAAAAATCAATATTTTGAATTTTTAAAAATTGAATACAAATTTTCATGCCAAGATTATATATATATATATATA